>NC_136756.1:27875921-28045515 GCF_936440315.1 Barbus barbus | reverse complement strand
TAATGTGATCATATAAAGCAGAATGTAACTACTATAATAAGAAATAAGTGACTTCCATTATTTAATCGCCTTCATGCTTTAGTTTCTAACATTTTAACATGCAGCATGCATTTTTTCAGCAAGGATGAATTAATCAAAAGTGTCAGTAAAGACATTTATAACGTTACAAAAGATTTGTTTCAAATAAATTCAGTTCTTTTGAACTTTTTTATTGATCAAAGAAACCTGAAAAATCTAATGTATCACTGTTTCTTAGCAGCAAATCAAATTAAATGTTTCTGGAGCAGTAAATCATTTCTGAAGGATCATGTGACACTGAAGACTGAAAATTCAGCTTTGCATCACAGCAATAAATTACATCTCAACAGATATTCACAGAAAAAAGTTAAATTGCAGTAATAATTCACAGCTACTGTATTTAATGTATGTTTGATCAGATAAATGCAGCCTGGTGAGCAGAGGAGACACATTTTTGTTTGTTTTGTTTTAACAAACTGAGTTACACATCAAAATTTGTATGTTGCTGCATGATAGAGTTATTTAACCTCAAATATTTTATATTCAATAACCCTAAAAATGTCTTAAAACGTTGGTCTTGTTTATGGTGTGTTGCTGATTTTAGATGTTCAAGGTGAGCTTGTCTGCTTTGGTAATAAAGTGGATTAAGTTGAAGTTTGGCTTCACACCCCTGTTTGTGTTCTTAACCACATCCACTGACCACTGGGTTATGAAGTAAACATTCTCAGACCCTCCCTGACACATCATAAATCCTGACTCAATACTGACACATTCTGGCGAGTCTGGAGCTGTATGCCAAAGAAGCACACATACAGCCAGCTTGTAAGTCTTGTAGAGAGCTAATAAAGCGAAATAACCAACATTCATTTTTTTTTTTTTTTTTTACTGATTAGGAACCTCCCAAAACAGGATAGCCGTGTGGTGAACAGGATGTCCTGTCTCTGCACTTACACGTTACACCTCTGTGCCTTTTGTTCCAGTGCACACTATTACTAAAACAAAGGAGGTCAAAGGAGGTTTCATCTCAGGTCACTTTTGGACAATCAACTCTTTAAAACGCACTTCTCACTCTCTTACTAATTTAGTTTACTTACTAGTTGTTTACTATCAATTTCTAGTAGAGTAAAAAACAAATAATTGGAAATGTTATATTTGACTATTTTTCAATTTCCACAAAAATTAAACAAAATGAATTCATTTTATGATGAACTGCACAGGCCTAACAACATACACAGACTTAATAGATACAGTGACCTTTTTGTACAAAAAGATTTTATGACCTTTTCAGATGTAACGTGACCCTTAGCTGAGTTTGTCTTGATCTGATGCAATTATATGTAGCTTTTATTTGAGTGATGATTAAGTACATTTAAAGAAATTAATTAAACTTAATTAGGTTTAATTAGGTTGTCGGCTAAATGAAACCTTTCATTGTGTTTTTGTTTCTGGTAGACATTATAAATAAACAAATATAAATGCATGAAAGCAAAAATATACATCTGTGTGGTTATAATGTTATATTACAACAATGAACTGGAATAAAAATCATCATTAACCCATTTAATCCCACCATAAAAAAGTTTTTCATTTATAAAGCTCTATAAACCGTACCGACATGTTTTAGTGGACTTCTTGCAAATATGGAACAAATAAAGGGTCTCAATTAAATATGTGCAGTTTCACATGATTAGTGCAAGTCATGTGCAAGATACATGCAAGATACGGGGAAGTCGTGGCTTAATTTAGGTTAACTTTGGTTAGAGAGTGAATGTCCAGCGCTCTCTCCACCCTCAATACCACGACTGAGGTGCCCTTGAGCAAGGCACCGAACCCCCAACTGCTCCCCGGGCGCCGCAGCATAAATGGCTGCCCACTGCTCCGGGTGTGTGTTCACGGTGTGTGTGTGTGTGTGTGTCACTGCTGTGTGTGTGCACGTTGGATGGGTTAAATGCAGAGCACGAATTCCTAGTATGGGTCACCATACTTGGCAGTATGTCACTTCACTTCACTTCACTTGTCACTTCAAGTTGTCACATGACCAGAGCAGTTTATTTCCTGTTTGCACCTTGAGAAGAAGATGGATGCATCAAAGCTCCAAAACAAAAGGCTAGTAAAGTATGTTAACATAAAGATATTTGGTACACATGATCTGTAGATTGTCTAGCATTTGCATATATTCAGTTTTGTTGAGTTTGGTGAACTTTTTTTTACTATATAATCCAATGGCAGTTGCTAGTGAAAATGACAATAAAATGTTGCAGTGACAAAATATTGCACTAAATAAAAAATTCAAATGTTAGAAAAATTTTACAATAATGATGTTGTAATACTCATAGCATTGAAATAAAAATTTTATGTTATATTTTAGAAAAAAGTAACAATTTTGAAATGCGGTGATGGTTGAATTTTTTAGTTTTTTATCTCAGTGTTCCTATCAATGTTGCATAAGGCTTTTTTTTATGCATAATAGTAACCCTAGAATGTGATCACACAGTTTAAAATAGCTGAGCTAAGAGATATAAAAAAAATAATTATGACTGCAGAAATATGTGATTTCAGTACTCTCCAAATCCCACCGGTCACTATTGTGACCGAACATAAAACCATTTTTCACACACTTTTCCCAAAAAAATTATTATTGATTATTTCAAAGGGTTACTAATGACACATCGTTTGGATATTTTCATGTCTGGGACAAACAATGGGGATTAAATGGGTTAAAAGACCATTAAAAATATGCATCATTGAAAATATTCAATATAAAAGTCTATATATAATTTTTTAACAATTTTATGTGAGTGGTAAATATTAAATAAATTTGCAATAAATTATTAAATAAACTTTATTTTCAGTTATTGTTTTCACCTAAATGAACACTTTCAGTTCCTGGTAGAAAGTTAATTTGTGCATCACTATTGACAAGACACAATTAAATTGTTAGTTGCATTTTACTATTTTCATTTAGCATTGCTTTTCTCTGACCCTGATAAACACACCTGTGATATATTTGTGCCCGTGTCCCATCAGTCTTGAAGCACCGCATTAGGCAGCTATAAAGCGTTACTCATCCTTACCGCTGTGTATAATGAAGTGGTTGAGGCATGTGTGGCATTGGCAGTAAATGTGCTCTGTAAGGTTGTAATGATTGTGGTGGGCACACGGCACCAGGTGCAGCTCCTCTGGAGCCCTGAAGAGTTTATTTTCAGTACGTTTGCACTGACTTGCGCTCTGATCTCCATGCTTTAAATAGACGGGCTATATGCTGCCATGCGGTTAAACGGCCAGGGTTAACCGTGAATCTTCTTAGACATTTTCCATTTTTGTGTGTGTACTGTGTAAATCTCTCACACTGGCCTTTCCATGCATATTTTCCATGCAGTTTTTAATTGACCACACCTAATATGCCAGATTATTTTAGGATGTCAGATTTAGACGTGGGCGTTGGAGGCCCACCGAAGTCCTGCTGACATCAGCACACAGGCAGCCGTTTCCCAGGAAGAGGCTCCTGGGAGTAAAACATATCAACATATCCGACTGCCATTTAAGAAGCACTTGCTGCATCCACTGAGATTCTCACATATTTCTCTTGATGATGTGAAATACTGTGTGTGTGTGTGTGTGTGTGTGTGTATATCAATATATATACAAACCCGATTCCAAAAAAGTTGGGACACTGTACAAATTACGAATAAAAAGGAATGCAATAATTTACAAATCTCATAAACTTATATTTTATTCACAATAGAATATAGATAACATATCAAATGTTGAAAGTGAGACATTTTGAAATGTCATGCCAAATATTGGCTCATTTTGGATTTCATGAGAGCTACACATTCCAAAAAAAGTTGGGACAGGTAGCAATAAGAGGCCGGAAAAGTTAAATGTACATATAAGGAACAGCTGGAGGACCAATTTGCAACTTATTAGGTCAATTGGCTACATGATTGGGTATAAAAAGAGCCTCTCAGAGTGGCAGTGTCTCTCAGAAGTCAAGATGGCAAGAGGATCACCAAGTCCCCCAATGCTGCGGAGAAAAATAGTGGAGCAATATCAGAAAGGAGTTTCTCAGAAAAAAATTGCAAAGAGTTTGAAGTTATCATCATCTACAGTGCATAATATCATCCAAAGATTCAGAGAATCTGGAACAATCTCTGTGCGTAAGGGTCAAGGCCGGAAACCCATACTGGATGCCCATGATCTTCGGGCCCTTAGACGGCACTGCATCACATACAGGAATGCTACTGTAATGGAAATCACAACATGGGCTCAGGAATACTTCCAGAAAACATTGTCGGTGAACACAATCCACCGAGCCATTCGCCGTTGCCGGCTAAAACTCTATAGGTCAAAAAAGAAGCCATATCTAAACATGATCCAGAAGCGCAGGCGTTTTCTCTGGGCCAAGGCTTATTTAAAATGGACTGTGGCAAAGTGGAAAACTGTTCTGTGGTCAGACGAATCAAAATTTGAAGTTCTTTTTGGAAAATTGGGACGCCATGTCATCCGGACTAAAGAGGACAAGGACAACCCAAGTTGTTATCAGCGCTCAGTTCAGAAGCCTGCATATCTGATGGTATGGGGTTGCATGAGTGCGTGTGGCATGGGCAGCTTACACATCTGGAAAGGCAATCAATGCTGAAAGGTATATCCAAGTTCTAGAACAGCATATGCTCCCATCCAGACGTTGTCTCTTTCAGGGAAGACCTTGCATTTTCCAACATGACAATGCCAGACCACATACTGCATCAATTACAACATCATGGCTGCATAGAAGGAGGATCCGGGTACTGAAATGGCCAGCCTGCAGTCCAGATCTTTCACCCATAGAAAACATTTGGCGCATCATAAAGAGGAAGATGCGACAAAGAAGACCTAAGACAGTTGAGCAACTAGAAGCCTGTATTAGACAAGAATGGGACAACATTCCTATTCCTAAACTTGAGCAACTTGTCTCCTCAGTCCCCAGACGTTTGCAGACTGTTATAAAAAGAAGAGGGGATGCCACACAGTGGTAAACATGGCCTTGTCCCAACTTTTTTGAGATGTGTTGATGCCATGAAATTTAAAATAAACTTATTTTTCCCTTAAAATTATACATTTTCTCAGTTTAAACATTTGATATGTCATCTGTGTTGTATTCTGAATAAAATATTGAAATTTGAAACTTCAACATTGTCAGTCATCTGTCGTGTGTGTCATGTGTTCCTGCCTCTTGTGCCCTTATTTGGTTTGTTTCCTGTCCTTGTCTGATGTAATCATTAGTTTATTCGTGTCTAGCCGTGTCCGTTTATTTACCTGTGTATTTATAGTCCTGTCAGTGTAGTGCCATTTCGTCTGGTCTACTCGTTACTCCCCAGTGTTCCTGTCTGTGTCTTGCCCTGCCTTGTCTTGCCCTGCCTGATATCTTCAGTAAAGTATGTTATTTGAGTTTACCTCCTCATATGCGTGTTCCTGTGTCCTCCCTCGTGTGTGCACCGTGACAGAAGACCAGAACTATATAGTAAGCGTCGTCCCTTCACTTCGTTTTGTTTTGTCCAGTTTTCTAGTGTTTTTAGTGTTTGTTTTGTGTTTTGCCCGCCGTTCGTGGGAGATCACGCCGCGGTCCGTGGGGAAAGCCCACCCACCGTCCGCGGCTCCCCCAAGTCATGCCGACCGCTCACTCCAGCCCGCGTGAGGTGAGGCCGCCGTCCGCGGATCACCGAGCCCGCCGGTCGCTGGAGAGGAGGC
Organism: Barbus barbus; assembly: GCF_936440315.1. Lineage (NCBI taxonomy): Eukaryota > Metazoa > Chordata > Actinopteri > Cypriniformes > Cyprinidae > Barbus > Barbus barbus. The sequence goes on along the minus strand of NC_136756.1, from coordinate 28,039,767 downwards.
TGCCGTTCGCGGGAGATCGACGCCGCTGACTCAATGCCCGCCGCATCGCCGCTGAGTCAAGCCCTCCGGATCGCCACTGACTCATCCCCGCCGCTCTTCGGGTATCACGCCGCCGTCCACGGCTCACGGACCCCGCCGCTCGCGGGGTATCATGCCGCCATCAGCTGCTCACCGACCCCGCCGTTCGCGGGGTATCACGCCGCCGTCCGCGGCTCACCGACCCCGCCGTTCGCGGGGTATCACGCCGCCGTCTGCGGCTCACCGACCCCGCCATTCGCGGGGTATCACGCCGCCGTCCGCGGCCCTTCTAGTTGCTGTTTCGCGGGGAAGGCCAACCCGCCGTCCGCGGTCACTCGGCCCGTCGCCGGTTGTGGCTTCCTCCAGCCCACCGGTTGCCGCCGTTGGGATGGTCAGCCGGCCGGCTGCCGCTGTGGTTGTCGTGGCAGCCGGCTGCTGCCGTATTGACCAGTGACCAAAGTCTTTTTAACTATGTGTATGTGTGTAATAATCACAAAAGCGTACAATGAAGGCGTTTAAAATGTAATTAATTTTTATGATGCTTTTTTCCTATGCCATGAAAACAACTGTAATTTCTTGATATTTCCTGGTTTTCCATGATTATAGGAGCTGCAAAGAACACTGCAAAGTGAATGCAAAGCAGCCAGCATACCTGAGAATTCAAACTTTGAGTTTTCATAGTTTCGTTGTTGTTTTTGTTCGCAGCATAATTCCCATACTTTCATTTGTGTCATCTCGTAGTTTTATGACTTGACTGAAATGCAGGAACATTGCATGTGTTTAAAGTTGTGAGGGCAGGGAAGGGTTAATGAACGGCGTCTGCTGTGTGTGCCTCCCCTTCACCCCTCTCACACACACACACACACACACACACACACTCAGGTGTGACGGAATATTAGGATACATTCTGGAATACTCTCTTGATTCAGTGAGTACATTTTCTACTTCTCGCTTGCTGAAGGCAGCATTAATACATTGCGTGTTTGTGATCCGTTTTGACCCCGGTTAACTTCTAAACCAGGATAGTAGCAGACAGCACTCCATTTCACTGTTAAAAATAGAGTGAATTCAAGAAAGAGATGTTTAGATGTTTACTGAAATACTAACCAAATTAATATTTTATGCCAGTTGTGAATGTCCTTGATTAGTTACTGGTTAAGAGATTTCTAATTCTGATTCCATTGTAAATGCGTTTAGATTCAGAATAATTTGCTTGCAGATCATTACAGTCATTCATGTTCAGATGGATTTGCTAATGAATCATTCAGACCAGTTTGTTCTTTTGAATGAATCAAACAGTCATTTCTATCCACTATTTTAGAACTGAGCGTAACTACAACAATTTGACAATAGAATGTTTTAAAAATGTTTTGCGCTGTGTGTTTTTGTAGTAATTTTATTCATTTTTGAAATTATACACATTGTAACGTTTCCTAGTCTTGGTTGACTAAATTATTATAATTTTTCATTTAATTGCTGGGGTGCCAGACAGGGTCACTGTCATTTAGTCAAACCAACCTTGTCAAGTCAGTCAAGAAACTTACAAAGGCCTATGTATCTAAATAGCCACATACCACATAGATATGAGTTAGGAAATTCATAAACCTTCAAAAAAACAAAAAACACATCAACATAGAGAGAAAACAACTGAACACAAATCACCTTTCAATTTTCAAATCAGTATATTCAAGGTTCAAAGTGCCAAAGATCAAACCACAATTAGAACACAGAAAAGGAGAGCAATCAGTTCATTAGAAGTGTCCACAATATAAGTCGTATAATCCAGCTAAGAGAAACAGATCAGTTCAAACAGATCACCCAGTCAATTCAGTTTCTGATAATCCAGCAGCATGAACCCTCAATAGAAAAGGGGCCCAACAGAAAACGGGTAATAATAATAATAGTCAGTCACCAGTCAACAGTATCCACCGCTGCTGTAATTACTCACAACCTCATTTTCTTGAAAGTCCGGTTCGAGTCCGCGACTCGGTAACTCTTTGAGCGTTACGATTGAGTTTTCCGACTCCCGCTCCATCCGTCCCGGTCAGAATACACCTTGCTTGACGGCATCCTTGCAGCGTTTAAACAACAATCCGCGTGACACACAGCAACATGTGATGAAGTGATGAATAATCCAGGCAGTGAGAAGTTATTAGATCGCTATGAATCGCCGACGGACTTAACTTTCAACGCGGGTAAAACAACAGAAACGCCGCGCGAGTCTTCAGAAAGAGCTCCGTGAGCTACTGCTTGCCACTTGGCCACTGCCATCTTGCCAAACGGACGTCATCACCTAATAAAGGTATATCAGAAGGCTGGACTCGCCGTGTAACCAATCAAATGACAGGAACTACATAAATATATATTATCCTTTAATGCTGCGTGCATTTAAAGTTAATTAATTTTACATAAACGATGAAAATTAATGATACTTAGTACTCACTATGAACATTTTACTGAAGAAGACATCATAGAATAATAATTCCATAAGAACTGAATCGATACCATACTATTTATTCCTGTGATGATATCGTCACACTCCCCTCTCCTTAAGAAAAGCCGACCCTTAGGCAAAGGCGTTAAATCAGTGGCCCAAAATCTCTTTCTCAGTAAATCCAAGGAACTCTTCCTCATCACTATCTTCTTTAAAGAGTTCTTGTAATCGACGTTTTTGTAACAACTCAAGTTCCTGTGCAGAAGGGAAACAGGGTCTAAGCTTGGAGACATGGACTACCCTTAAATCCTCTCCTGAGTCCTCCAGGACAATTTCATAGTTCAGAGGTCCCAGCTTCTGGACTATCCTGTAAGGTCCTTGCCATTTTGGAGCAAGTTTCGCAGAAAAAAACTTCTCTGCTTTGGAATAAGGGTGAGCACGCATCCAAACTCTATCCTTTTCCTTAAACACAATTTCTCTCCGATTCTTGTCATAATTCCGTTTTTGACGTTGACGAGCTGTATGTAATCTTTTCTCCACATACTCCTTCATGTGATGTAATTCTGTCACTTTGTCATAACAGGAATCATCAGGACAAATATCACGTGGTTGCAGTAACACATCCATAGGACCTCTAAGGGAGCGGTTGAAATTTAACTCAGCTGGAGTTACTCCTGTGGATTCATGGACAGCAGAATTAAGAGCAAACCTAAACTCTGGAAGAAACTTGTCCCAATGTTTATGATTATCACTGACATATGAGGCCACCATGGTTTTAAGTGTACGATTTATTCTTTCAGTGCGATTTGTCTGTGGGTGGTATGCAGTTGTCATTTTGTGCCCGATGTTCCATGATGTACAAAGTTCCTGAAACACAGAAGATACAAACTGAGGTCCTCGATCAGACAAGATGTAATCTGGAACCCCCCAACGAGTGAGTATTTCTCTGATAAGAACCTGCGAGACAATTTCAGCTGTAGCTTTACGCAAGCTAAAAAGTTCCACCCATCGAGAATAGTAGTCCACAAAAACCAACAGAAAGACATTCCCTGAAGAACTCCTGGGAAACGGACCCATTAAATCTACTCCAAGTAACTCCCATGGCCGTTGTACAATGGTTTGTTGCAGAAAGCCAGGCGGTTTACGGCATTCTGGTTTATAAAGCTGGCAAATATGACAATTCTGCACAAATTCTTTGACATTTTGATTTAAATTTGGCCAGTACACCAAAGCTTGAAGTCTCTTGCAGGTTTTAAACTGGCCCAAATGACCAGCAAGAGGGTCTTCATGAAGAGACTGGAGTAGTTGAGATCGAAGAGCCTTTGGTATATACACTTGGTACACAATTTTGTGTGAAAATTGGACAACTCTGTAAACCTTGTCCTCTAGTATGGTAAATTTTGTAGAGGAATTAACAGTGACTTCCCCGGACTCCACTATTTGTTCATACAAATGTTGAATGTCTGAGTCTGTCTGTTGTCCTTTCCAGATGTCATAATCTGTAATAGGCAGGGGCAGGTGCTCGGTTTTCTCCGATTTGGACTTCAGGGACAAAACCGTGGAACAAGTTAGTACTCCTGACTCCTCAATGTCCAAAGGAGCTCTAGACAGAGCATCAGGGACTGTATTGTACTTCCCCTTCCGATACTCCACTGTGAAACTGAATTCTTGGAGTCGAAGTGCCCACCGGATTAAACGAGTGTTAGGCTTCTGAGTTTTGAAGATCCACATCAAGGAAGAGTGATCAGTAACAACAATAAAAAACTTTCCTTCCAGATAGTACCTCCATTTCTCAAGAGCCCATACAACAGCCAAACATTCCTGCTCCGTGGTGGTATAATTTCTTTCTGCCTGATTCAAGGTTCGACTGGCATATGCAAGGACTTCTTCTGTACCCAGCCCAGTTTGCTGAACCAGGACTGCTCCCAAGCCTACCTCGCTTGCATCGGTATAAACAACAAAAGGCAAATTCCAATTAGGATGGCCAAGCACAGGTGACGACACCAAAAGCTGTTTAAGGGTGTTGAAGGAAGCTTGACATTGAGAAGTCCATAGGAATTTAGCACCTTTCCTTTTTAAGGCATTCAAAGGTTCTGCCACCTGAGAAAAATGAGGTACAAACCGGTGATACCAACCGGCCATGCCTAAAAATCGCTGGACTTCTTTGATGTTCTTTGGCACAGGAAATTCTTGAACAGCTCTTGTTTTTTCAGGATCTGCCTGGATTCCTTCAGCAGACACTGTGTGACCAAGAAACTTCAGAGATGTCCGAAAGAAGTGCGTTTTCTTCATGTTAACGGTCAGATGGGCCTCTTTCAATTTATCCATAACAGCCTGGATGTCCATAAAGTGCTGTTCCACTGATGGAGAATAAATTATTATATCGTCCAAGTAAACAAAACAATTTTTCCTTTGCAACTCTCCTAGGACTTTCTCCATCAACCTTTGAAAGGTTGCTGGTGCATTTTTAAGGCCAAAAGCCATGACCTTAAAATGAAATAGCCCTTGCTTGCAAATGAAGGCAGTTTTATCTTGACTATCCTTCTCCATCTGAACCTGCCAGTATCCACTGTTGAGGTCCAGAGTGGAAAATACAACAGCACCATTTAAAGACTCCAGAATTTCTTGGATAGTTGGTAATGGATAAGCATCTGACTGACACACTGAATTTAACTTTCGATAATCCACACAGAAACGATAACCACCAGTTTTCTTGGGAATCAGGACCACAGGAGAGGCCCAAGCTGAAGAAGAAGACTCAATAACATCAGCATCTATCATCTCATCGATGAGCTGCTTTATAACCTTCTGTTTGGTTGGAGAAACACGATATGGTTTTTGTTTTATGGGTATATCTTGTGTAACATAAACCTGGTGGGTTAAGACACTTGTCTTTCCAAGGACATCTGTGCAGACATCTGAATTCTGCTGAAGTTGTCTTAAAAAACGTTCCTTTCCTCTTTCATCAAGCCAGGTGTTTTGACATGCCACATGCAAAAGATCTGATTCTTCCTTTATAATAGCAGGGGGAAGAGCAGAAAAAAGAGCTAGAGGAAAGGAATTATGCCAATCATGAACAAAAACATTCTTCAAAAAAGAATATTTCTGATCAGACTGAAACCAGTAGACATTATTCCTTATATCCATTTGCAGACCACTAAAGAAAAGAAAATCCAAACCCAGTACAACAGGAAAGGCCAGCATCTGAGAGGCCAGAATAACCACAGGTAAAGTTACAGTTAATGTTTGTACTACAAATTGAACTTCGCCCCATCCTAATGGCTGTCTGGCTCCTCCATCAGCCAAATAAATAGGACCCTCTGTCCAGGGTTTGAGTTGGTGAATGTGATACCCCATAGTTAACCACAATTTCTCATTTAATAAGGTATATGAAGATCCAGTATCGACCAAAGCATGACCTTTCCACAAATCAATACCTACAGGTACAATCAACTGTTGAGGGAGAGATGATGAGAAGGGATGAGTAGGTGAGTACACAGACTCCCTATGACTGACAGTGCTGACAGTAGGATGATTTCCAGAGTTACTTTTAACAGAATTTGAACTTTGCTGTCCTTTATAATTTTTATTTTTACCAGAACCAATCTGGGAACATGAAGCTGGAGAATGAGAGCCTTTACACCGCCAACAGAAGGGATTTTTAGAAACATCTAGTGCTGGAACTACCAACGGGGGACTCAGTTGAGCAGAAGCAGGATTACTTGCTCTAGATTTCCAAGGTTTTTTCCGTTGTTCGTATTGTAGCTGGTTTTCCTTGTCCTTTTCCAGTTGTTGCCCCAGACGGACTAAACCATCTACAGTAGTAACCCCGTTACTGCGAAGTTGACTGGCCAGCTGAGGATTAATGTTCTTCAAAATTAACTTTATGACTTCATCCTCAGCAATTTGTGGCTTCCAGCGTTTACAGAGAGCTCGATACATGTAAGCAAAATCTCTTATACTCTCACCTTCTTGCTGTACACGTGTTCTTACTCTCTCCGCTAACTCATCCTCATAGTCTTCGGACAAGAAAGCAGCAAGAAACTTGGATTCAAACTCCAACCAAGTAGTTGTTTCAAGTCGAGCAACATCCCACCAGTCTCTAGCAGTTCCATGGAGCACATTCCTAAATGTTGCTATTAATTCTTCATCGGAGAGTGGATGGAGAGCCATGAAATCATAACATTTCTCCAGAAAAATCAGAGGATCATCACAATCTTCTAGACGACCAAAGCATGGAAACTGGATTTTAATGGGCTGTTTTCCCAGAAAACGTCCTCTCCCTTCCACAGTAGTGGCAGCAAATTCATTGCCCAGATTACTCTCAGAATCACCTGATCCATATTGTAATGTAGAATGAAGTCGCTGCAACCTGGGATTCACCACTGGAAGGTCTACAACATTAGAAGACGGGGAGAGAATTGTTTGCACGGAAGCATTTGCTTTCATGGAATTCTGCTGCGATGATTTAAAAACTTCCATATCCAGAGTTAATTGTTGAAGATGTTGCGTACACTGATGCAATTCTATCTGTAAAGTTTCATTGGTACTTGGCCCAGCAATAAAGGTGTTCATTTGATGAGTACATTGATCAGTTGTTTTTTGAATTAGATCCAACGTAGCGGCCATTGGTTCCATAACAGCATTGAAATCCTTCAATACCTCTGAATGGTGATTTTTTAATCGCCAATGCAACAAGTTATTGAACTCCTTCCGGAAATATTCAAACTGATTACCCATTAGCTGTTTCATTTCAGTTAGTTGTTTCTCAAATGCAACATTCATATTCACAGTGAAAGAGTCTACAACCTGCTTCAACTCTCCCATTTCTGTTAAAAATGTGTCCTTCAAATTCTGATATTGTGAATGGTTCATTTCACTCAATTGCTGAAGCGTCAGAGTGTCTCGAAACCCAGTCTCTCCCAATGTGGGTTGCAAAATTGGAGATAATGGGGGTCTAATATCAAAGCTTCCTGTTAAATCCATATCCAGCAAGGTATCATGAGTTGAATAAACCTGAAATTCTGGTGAGTTGGGTACACATGTTTGAATCTCCTCTTGATCAGAAGCCATCAAGTCCATAAGATCCTCTTTCAAGGCTTTATTAGTGGCCTGATTGCCATTTCCCTCCAATTCATGACATGACTCACTTAGAAGGTCAGCCATTTTCTAAAGGACTGTTACAACAGTTCAATTGCGTTTTTGTTTTTTTAAAATTGAAGTGAAAGTTCCAAAGGGTCCCATCTGGGGTGCCATTTTTTATGTAACGTTTCCTAGTCTTGGTTGACTAAATTATTATAATTTTTCATTTAATTGCTGGGGTGCCAGACAGGGTCACTGTCATTTAGTCAAACCAACCTTGTCAAGTCAGTCAAGAAACTTACAAAGGCCTATGTATCTAAATAGCCACATACCACATAGATATGAGTTAGGAAATTCATAAACCTTCAAAAAAACAAAAAACACATCAACATAGAGAGAAAACAACTGAACACAAATCACCTTTCAATTTTCAAATCAGTATATTCAAGGTTCAAAGTGCCAAAGATCAAACCACAATTAGAACACAGAAAAGGAGAGCAATCAGTTCATTAGAAGTGTCCACAATATAAGTCGTATAATCCAGCTAAGAGAAACAGATCAGTTCAAACAGATCACCCAGTCAATTCAGTTTCTGATAATCCAGCAGCATGAACCCTCAATAGAAAAGGGGCCCAACAGAAAACGGGTAATAATAATAATAGTCAGTCACCAGTCAACAGTATCCACCGCTGCTGTAATTACTCACAACCTCATTTTCTTGAAAGTCCGGTTCGAGTCCGCGACTCGGTAACTCTTTGAGCGTTACGATTGAGTTTTCCGACTCCCGCTCCATCCGTCCCGGTCAGAATACACCTTGCTTGACGGCATCCTTGCAGCGTTTAAACAACAATCCGCGTGACACACAGCAACATGTGATGAAGTGATGAATAATCCAGGCAGTGAGAAGTTATTAGATCGCTATGAATCGCCGACGGACTTAACTTTCAACGCGGGTAAAACAACAGAAACGCCGCGCGAGTCTTCAGAAAGAGCTCCGTGAGCTACTGCTTGCCACTTGGCCACTGCCATCTTGCCAAACGGACGTCATCACCTAATAAAGGTATATCAGAAGGCTGGACTCGCCGTGTAACCAATCAAATGACAGGAACTACATAAATATATATTATCCTTTAATGCTGCGTGCATTTAAAGTTAATTAATTTTACATAAACGATGAAAATTAATGATACTTAGTACTCACTATGAACATTTTACTGAAGAAGACATCATAGAATAATAATTCCATAAGAACTGAATCGATACCATACTATTTATTCCTGTGATGATATCGTCACAACATGAACTTTGTTATATTCAGCAGCATACATGTAACAGTAGCATGCATGCACAAAAGTGGGGGAAAAAATCTTTTAAAAACCATGAAACCCATTTTTATTTTTCCTAATATTTTCCTGTTTTGCATGAACCCTGTGTGTGTTAACTAAAACTGGGATCTCAGAGATTCGGTTTTAAAGAGCGACGTGTTTCATCTGCTCATCTGTGATCTTTCTAGGTATTAATTTACCCTCTCGTCATAGTTGATCTGCAACCGTCACGTTTTTAATAGCCGTCTGCTGTGAGGTTGGTTTTGATGCATCTACTCGTAAACTTTGAGGAAGAGTTCCAGTAGCTCGGGTGTCCGGCTGTGCTGTCAGGACGCCAGGGTCACGCCGCTCTTTAACATAGGAGATCTCTTCCTGTACGCTATGTGCAGGCTATTATTGACTGCGTGGATGAATGGGTGCATGAGAAAAGAGTGAGGTAAGAGCTTTATCAGGCCGTTTTAGACTAGCTGCATGCCTGTAATTCTGTCTGACTCTCCGTCTGTCTTTCCAGAGTTTTGTTGGCGGCTCAGTGAAGGGTCTCATGGTGGTATGTAAAGGACAGGCTGGATTCGGTAACACTGTAGGCACTCGGTTAACTATAAGTAACTTTGCAAGCACATCAACTTATTCTGCTAACCATAACCTAGCAGTCTACTAATTTTCTACTCTATGAGAGTTAGTTGACATGTAGTTGCAAAGTTACTTAGTCAGTGGAATGTCTGAAGTGGAGCATCAAAACAAAGGGTAACCCTGACCAAAATCTCTAATGATAAAGGTATATAACAAAGTGGTATTTATTTTTCCTGTAAATTCACCCCAAAAATGTTTGAAATACACCCCCACTCACTGCCATTATACAGACCATATGATTAATAATCAGTGCACAAACTATTATTATTGAGACTTTTATAATGATTTGCCTTACATTTGTAAATAAAACAGATTATGGAACAGCATTTTACAAGAAAATACAATTTCAGTCCATGTAGTTAAAAATTTCAAGTTTAATTCAATGTGTTACTTGTCGTTTATTTTTTTTTTTTTAAATCTGTATGCAATTTCTGAGCTAAAAAAATTTCTACACCCCAATATTTTGTTTTTGCCTTGTAATAGTAAATATATTTTTATATTTTTATTCTGCTGTAAAAAAAAAAAAAAATGTACATGAATGTAAATGAAATTATTGAGGTATGTTTTACAAGTAAATATAATTTCAGTTATGTATATTCAGTAATTTCATGTTTAATTGAATGTTTCTTGGCATTTCTTTAAATTTTTGGTGAAAACTTTTTTTAGTGAAAATTGTTTCTACATTTTTTTTTTTTTTTTTTTTTCAGTTTTGTAAAACTAAAAATGAAAGACTTGAACTTCACATTTTAAATATAATTAGATTGGTCCTATTGAAAGATATTTCTAAAATATTGTAAAATTGTAACAAAGTTCGTAGGTCAGGAAGAAGGAGGCGGGAACCTGCAAACATTCAAATACAATTTAATAATCAAAATAAACAAGCGTAAAGCGGCAGCCCCTCACGGATGACTGCCGCGCACAAAACACAAAATAAAGTCCAGGCCTGGTCCTCTCTCGTCTTCCACTGTCGTCACTCCTCCTTTTATCCTCCGTGGGACTCGAGACCGGTGAGTGGTGCAGGTGTCGCTCATTATCATTAGGTGCGTTCGACTTCATGCAGCACTTAGCAGACCGATCGGCGGCTGACTTGAAGCAGTGCATGCCGGTTAGAAATTTAGTCCGACTTGAACCGGCGCCGACCACACGTCACTGTCACGTGTGGCATCAAAGTACCGCGATAGCGTTTCGAGAGCAGCCGGCTGACTCAGCCGGCGCAATTTCTCCAGAGCGACTGCTGATGACGACACAGCTGTTTCACGATTGGCCAAATTCACCACATGACAACAAGGACGTGTATTTCGGGTTTATTCTGACAACTTCAGTCCCACTAATGCTCATATACGGACTTTCAAAAAAATAAAAATAAATTAACTTTTCATGTCATCTTCATCTCGTAAATCATGTTTATTAAAAGATTACAATTATTTTTACTGCAATCACTTTTTTGTTAATTCGTTTATATAGGTTTTGTGCATAGGTTTATTTTGGACCTTTTTCATACAGACCCTTTACAGTATTAAGCTGCATAACCTATTTAGATAATTTTTTTATGGAATAAATCAAGTGTCAATCTTACAGACTTTTAATATAATGTGGTCATCATGGATTCTGATTGATACTAATTGTCTAGTTGCTGGGTTCATCCATCTTCACTTGCATGTGATTACTGCCAACAACTCTGGCTGGATGTCAACTTAATACAACATTCAGATCACTTTCATAAGCTGGTATAAATCATAATAGAAAGGCAAATAAATTGGGCTTATCCGTAGGCCTGTTCATGGTGTTCACGTATGTTCATGGTGTTTTGTCTTACTAAAATGTGCTTACCTAACTGGAGAAATAGTAAAATAAGTAAACAAATATGTAACATCCTAATTCTTTTATCTGTAATGAAAACCACATTTAGTACATACAATTATTATGTTCATAGATTGTTTTTATTAAGTTGCAGTAGCAAAAACACACATAATGAATCATACTGCACAAGTCAAATTTTCAATATGTTCTATTTATTTACTTAAAACTTGTTTCTGTCGTGATGACACCCTTTCAAAATATTACATACATCTTAAAGGTTTATTAAAACATAAACCAACATAGTAATAAAAAAAGAATCACTTCTAATGAAAATTGTTAAGTATAATTGCATTGATTGGTTAGTATTAGAAATAACGAGTCACACTGGTGTTGGGTATGGTCCCATGTCCCTTTGGATATATAAAAACAATACTTATTACATTGAACCTTTACTCACTTTCGTTGCTCATTGTGCTCAATTTCATACAACAATAACGGCAATTCTATAGCTTCCAGTTCGTCTGCAATAAAGCAAGCAAACGCCACGTGATCTGTCATGACTGAGGTAGATGCAGCAAACTACGAGAGCCCCGAAGTGTCCGACTTGACGACTCCGTTTTCAACTCCGTCCCTGACTGCAAGCGGCTACTCTCGTTGACCACCGTCTGTAGCCGTGCTTCAAGTCGAACGCACCTATTAACTCCACCAGCCTCGCTCCGTTCCCACGGCTCTCGGCCCTGCCCCACTCACTACAAAAATATTAAATACGTTTCGGTAAATGCTATCTATAATGTGCTATACTGTAACGTGGCAACAATAAATAACCAGTCTACACTAGAAGTAAAGTCAATGATTGAACAATGATTTAAAACAAAAACATTTTAAATGTGCATATATTGTCATGCATCTCATCCCTAGTAGTGAAGTGAACGCCTGTAATTCTGTCACAGTTCCTCATATTGACGGGTTTGTTCCCGAGGGTCAGATTGTGTTCATAGCTTAACTCTTACTGCAGGACCAGAAGAGTGTGATGACATAAGCTCAGCGTGACGGATGTGTTGACAGGGTCTCTGTGGTCCGTCACAACAACACAATGCAGAGACAATGACCCAACTAAGCTAAATAAAACAACTTTGTGCTGTAGTTAAGGACTATTTTATGGTATAATACAAAATCGGGACTACCTAAAACCCCTCCTGTGTATTTCAACCGACCCAAACTGGTTTTCTGTTTAGTTTCTGTGACAAAAGCCCCTGTGAGGGGGTCTTTGGATCTGGCTCTACAGCTGCATCAGGACTGGCATAGCTGCCGCTGAAGGGCCGTATTTAGTAACATGATTGAGGATGCTTGCAAGCAAACATCATATCTGTGATTGGAGACCCTCACTCTCTCTCTACTGGAGAGAAATATCATGCTAATGTCTTATTTTTAAGCCTGTTGTTCATTGTTCTCAGAAACCTTCCCCTTTAATCATGTGTCTAGCTGCATTAGAGTTTTTATTATTTAAAACTATTATATATTTTTGCAAACTTGCATACCATGCAAATATGATAAATAAATACTTTTATTAAGGATGTATTAAATTGATCAAAAGTGACAGTGAATACACTTATAATGTTACAAAATATTTCTATTTCAAATGAATGCTAATTTGTAAACTCTTAATTCATCAAATAATTTAGAAAAAGAAATTATGTAAGTTTCTAAAAAAGATTAAGCATCCACAACTGTTTTTAACAAAATTCAGATTTCCATCACAGAAGTAAATTACATTTGACAATATATTCACATAGAAAACAGCTCTTTTAAATTGTAATAATATTTCATAATATTACTGTTTTTATTGTATTTTTGATCAAATAAAAGAGACTTTCTAAAAAAAATATATATATATATATATATATATATTACCAACCCCAAACATTTGAATGATGGTATATTTGCATTTTTTAATTTAAAGGAAAGCTTTTCTTCATCTTTTGAAACAAATTAGTTTGATGTAAAATGTGACGCTTAACATTCATTAAGGAAAACTCCCTCCTATCTTATAGAGCAGCAAAACAGACTTATATTATGGTAGTCAGAGGGAGAGCAGTTCTTGGAGAAACCTTTACTGAATTCTGTTTCTCCTTTCTGCACAGACGCCTTGCTTGCAGATCTCGAGTCTTCCACCGCCCATATCTCCAAGTGCCCAGTGTTTCTTCCTGAGGAGACACCATATTCCTACCCCACTGGAGGGAACCTTTTTCAGGATGACTCCCCTCCTCCACCCCTGCCCCCTCCACCCACATCTGAGGCCCTGAACGGATCGCTGTCCCCGCGGCCGGACTCCCAGCACTCCTCGCAACAGGTTCAGCACAACCTATCTTAGGACTTTCCAAAATAACCTACTCAATATTCATAACACCTCAGTGTGTCTTGTTATTGCTAATGGGTGCAAATATTTTATGTTCTGTACTTTACCAATGGTTCTCAACTGATTTTACTTAGTACCTAGAGATTTTACATTGGGCATTAAGTTTGGGAATCCTTGACTTAATGTAACAATTTTGTTACCGTGTTGGGTGGTGACCAAACACAGTAACAATATTGTTATATTAAGTAAAGGATTTTTTGTCAGCCGAGCCACTTTGACCTAAAATATTTACTTAAAGCTCCCCTGAGATTTTGAGTTAATGTTTCGATAATTTAACAACACATGTTTACAGTTCTTTTCATTTTAATTTGTTTTTACTTTTTTAATTAAAATAATGATTTACTCTTCATAGTCAGCTTTATACACACACACACACACAAAATGTGATATTTATTCAAATTAAAAATACTGAAATAGTCAACTGGCTCAGCCCAGTCCATTTTGGACTGTGCCATGCCAGTTGAGAATCACTGATTTATTACATTTGCAATATAGAGTTGCATAAAAAAATTATGCATTTTGGTTTTCTTGTGTTGAAATTCAGTCTCTGGGCTCTGCTCATAAAAGCACGCTGTCTCGGGACAGCAGTCCACCAGCCTCGCATACAGAAGAAGACCACGTTTACAGGTGAGTTACAGTATCACAGATGAGAATTGACAGCTCGTACTGATAATAGTCAAACAAAATGGGTATCAGTCATTCTGTGGTGTGATCCACCATAAAATCGCTTCCATTTGCCCATGTCCTGCTATTATGAAAAATCAAACCCTAAATGGCACACTTCTATTGGTCCAGTTTTCCTAACAAACAGAAGCACTCGGACTCATCGGCCGCAGCCATGACTTCTGCCCTGGGCAGCAACCTGTCTGAACTGGACCGCCTTCTTCTGGAACTCAATGCTGTACAGCAAAATGCGCCATCTTACTCCACTACAGGTAAAGATGAAGACACACTTAAGGCATTCTGAAAAATGTATTGCCGTGCATTAATATTTATTCTGCTTTATACTAAACAGGTAATTGTACTTTGAAACTTCCTCTTTGCAGAAGATGTTGCACCTCCATTGCCACCCTGCAGTGTTGCCCACTATATCCAGGAAAATGGAGCCCACCCAGGCATCACATTGACACCGGCAACCCTGGATGAGCCTCAGAAGAATGGAACGAAGGGGACAGAAGACAGTCGTCCCACTGTGGAAAGTCTTCTGAATGATTTGGAGAGCTCTGTGCCTTCCCCAACGTAAGATCACTCTCAACTGTAGATGGAGAAACATGGATTTGCATTGAGGAGTTTAATGGAATGCTGTAATTTACATAAACAGGCCAAGCCCCTGTACTCTGATGAGTGAATTGACAGACGGGCAGGTGGACACAACTTCCGAGCAGCAAGGCAGAATATCAGCCACCTCCGCTACACGAGAACTGGATGAGCTCATGGCCTGCCTGTCAGATTTTAAGGTGCAGAGCAATGTGAGTGTGTGTATGTGTGTGTATGTGACACTTACAGGACAGTGTAAGTGAGTTGAAGAGACGTTGTGTCTGGGAATGTGTGCTGAACTATGTTGTTTGGGTGATCTATTTTCAGGACTTACTGCTTGACAATCTAGGCTGCGTTTCCCAAAAACGTTATAAGCAGATCGTTGAGTCCATTGGTGCCAATGGTGTCTACAATCTTCTTGGGCTTATGGTGCTGTTGGGAAACACTACCCTGGGTGGTCATCATCTGACCATTATAACCAGTTTATTTATTTGCAAATCTTTTCCTGCTTGTCTATGAATTCTAGCTTTAATTTCATCTCATTAATCAACATTGCATCCAGAATCTGTTTTGTTTTTTCCTCCGCTGTTCTCTACATCTCATTAAAGGTTTTTCTTAATTATTTCTCATTCTCTGCCTCCCTTAATCTGTCAATCTCTTCTGTTTCTCCTCTTTTTTTCCCCTGTCCCTCCTTTATGTCCTCCAGCCAAGTTCTTTGGGCTCCCTGAACTCTGAGCCAATGTTTGAGCAAACTACTACCATTGCTGAAATCCACTCTCCTCCTATGACTGCCGTGTCCAAATCCCTGTCCCCTATCCTCCCAGTGGAACCAAGACGATATTCCCCAGGTCTCTCCTCTCCTTTAAACTTTGAACTGCACATTGTGGAGGATTCGGGTGAACCAGGGGCTGTGCCTCCACCGTCCAGAGTTGTCCCAAAGCCTTTCTCTCGGCTATCTCCACCTGTAGCATCCAGTCCTCGTTTTTCTCCAGTACCTGACCTGGACTTGGATTCTTCCATTGATGTCTCTGCTTCCCTGCTGTCCTCCCAGGTGGAATCTCTAGTGGTTCTGTCTCAGACTATAACCACCACTACCACACCTGGAAGTGGAGACATTTGTAGTCTCAGGGAGGGAAGTCCTTCTGCCAAATTGACCAGCTCTGGGCTGAAGGCCTATTCGCCTATCACCAAGTCTCCTAGTCCAACAAGTGCCCCAGTTGTCAGCAGAACCAACGAAAGAGTTAGTCCATTGATGACACCAGCATCTATTGATCTGTATCTCTCCAACTCTGAAGCAAAACCTATAAGTCCAATGCCATCTCTTTCCAGATCTCCACTTCCTACAGTCTCTGAATCAACATCTCTGTCTCTTCCCAAAGCCGTATCACCCCCTCTAATCCTATCCTCTTCCTCGTCTGTAGTGGTTCCCAAGTCTCCAAGCCCAAAACCATTAAGAGGACAGCCTCCCACTGGACTTCAGCCACCAACCTATGAGCCATCTCTCGACGATGCCTTAGATAAACTCCTTGCCATGAGCTTCAGTAGGCCTGAGAACGAGGCTCCAACCACCGCAGCAGCGGCCTCACAGCTCGCTTCGGAAGTACATTCAGAAGTCTATGAGGACACAATATTAGCAGCGGATCGCAGCAACATTCATCCTGACACTCATACAGAGAGTGAAATGGAGGATGGACTCTTGGAGGATCAGTCGGACTGCAGGAGTGATCTTGACTGGGCTGACATGGAACTGAAGATGGCCTACGAAGGACCTGATGGCTCCATGACCCCAATGACCGAGGCAAGCTGGATGGATGACTCTCTTACTCCTTCGTCTTGCCCTGGAACCCCAGATGCCCAGATGGACCTTCCCATGCTGCATATGGCTGGCACAATGGACAGGATCTCAGCCTCTGGACACGTACGGATAGGACTGCAATGCTTGTTTATTGGAGTGCTGTGGAATTTGGTTTGGAGTTTTTACAGACAAGTCTTGCAGTGGTTTGATTGCCAGCATGTAAATCAGGGGTGTCAAATTCTGCTCCTGGAGGGCCACCTTCCTGCAAAGTTTAGCTTGAACCAGCTAATCAAGGTCTTCAGCATTACTACAAACTTCCAAAGCAAGTGTCTTGGAGCTACAATGTGCTGGAAAGTGGCCATCCAGATTCAGAATTGAACAAGCCTGATGTAACTGAAACCTGTTAGTCAGTTGGATAAGTCATAATTGTTCCTCTACACCCTGAAATACTGAGCTATCCTTAATCTAATTATTTACAGTAGTTTTCACTCTATTTATGGTCAATTGTAATTGTAAGAACTTGAATGTTGCTGTGTGTGCGCTTAAAAACCAGTGGTACCAATGGTACCTCTGTACACTTGATAACCAATAGCAACTTGATAACCAGTGCTAACCACCACCATGTATGCAAACGCCCAACTTTTTCATGCTAACTTATTTTGCACCTGGATTACATCTGAATGCTTCCCTAGATCCCTGCTTGCCTTTATTGGTTTCTTTGGACAATAATCAACAATTCTTGAGGCATGTGGCATCTCAAGGAGTTTGTACTGCTGTCCCAGATCAAATCTGTGATTAGACGTACCAAGGAGATTCAAAACGTCCATCCCATGTACCGAGACGGCCTGATACGTAGGAAGATGGGCCCCCTCATTTTCCACAAGAGCAACTCCCAGGACCGGCTCATTGAGGAACTGCAAGGCAAGCTGGGAATTGCCCGTAAGGATCGTCCTAAAAAGCAACAGCCGGATGACTGGCTCACAGAAGGCGTCGTTGTCATGTCCAATCCCAAACGCTCACGGGAGGACCACAATAGGGAGGTGGATAAGGTAGATGGGAAGGATCTACAGATTCAGCACATTCTATTTTCACTCCATTCAATTCCTGTACAATTCTTTTGCTTAATTGCATTGAAGTTTCTTTGTAATCAACTGCTTCTTTCTTCTTCATTCCTGCTTTCCATCTCTTTCTCTCTCTTCTTCTTTCTTATTGGTGTCTTCATCTAGATAATCATACCTCCTGAGTCTCCTCTTCCTCAGAGAAAGGTGATCCTACCTCCCCAGTCTCCCCCGATCCCTCGCCCCCCTCCCCCTGTTGAAGAACCAAAGCGGTCCCTTCCGGTCAAATTAGCTCCTGCCCCTATGCCTCCACCCCCACCACCTGCCCCCTCCCCACCTCCTAGAGAGCCTACACCTCCTCCCCAGCTAACTCCACCTCCAATTCCACCCAAGCCCCCGACCCCTGAACCTGTGGAAGTTCCAGCTCCCTCCCCAAAACCCAACCCTCCACCCCAACCCACACCTACCCCACCACCTGCCCCTGTGGCCCCGCCCAAAGTGCTGATGTCAGTTGGCTGCCAGACGGAGTATGACCCGCTCTTCCCTCCGCTGCAGGTGCAGACATGCTGTCATTGGCTAAGCTTCTGTCTTACTGTCCTCTCCTAGAATAATCACAGAACTTCTATGGATTTGTAAATTGAATGTTGTATGCTTGAGAGCTTGCGCACACTCAGCCTCCTACCCTGGTCATGAATATTAGATTAGATTAGATGTGCCTCAGGGAGAGTTTGAGACAAGTACTCAGTTTAAAACCATCTTGTATTCAGGTTTTCCGCGGGTCTTTAAAAAGTCTTATTTAGTTGCATCAAATTTAAGGCTGTTAAAAATCTTAAATTGTACAAGAAAGTCTTCATTATGATTAGGAGGGAACATCTGAGTTTAAATGTCCCACTTCAAACCTCGATGAGTTCCAGTAAATCACATCATGTTAACATATTGACCACATGGTCTTGTCAGAAACAGAAAAAAATTTGCAAAATGCTGCGTTTCGTTCTGAAAACAGCTGACGAAAAGCTAAGATCAAGGTATCATTTTATAAACTTCACAGGTCAGATATCCGACTTCAAGTGGTGTTCCAGACGTTATTTCCAAGTAGGAGGTGGGAAAAATCTGAATTTTGAGTTGTCTGGAACGCAGCATTAAATCTGGGGAGGGAAATATAAGAATTGCCATACGGCTTAATGTGAGCCTGATTTCATTAAATAATCATCAGTTCTGCATGTTTCAAAGTCAGGCGCTGCACTGCTTTGTGTTCTGCGGATACAGAAGGAACCACTATATTTCTGCTGATCCAAAAGCACCATCTGCTGGCAGAGAACAAATTGGCAATTTCAGACCAATGTGAAAATCAACCCATGGTTTTATGCTGCTAACAGGCTGTTGTAAATGTGAACTGGTGGATTGACAAGAATATAATGCATTATAAAAATCTAAACAATTGAGACAGTAAAATATATTTATACATTATTTAATGAATATAATAATATTCATTGTTAAATTGATTGATAATTGTTTAAATTAACATAATAATTGATACTTTTGACTAATTGATTTTCTTAAAAATGGTTTAAAGGATTAAATAAAACTTTTAGTTTTTTGTGAATACCTGTATCTGAACTGTAATGGTTTTTCCAGTCATTTAATATGCTACCATAGACATTGCCTTGCCTCACGCATATGCAAATCTGAGCTTATAAATACTGCAGATACCATGTGTATTGATTAGGGGTGTAAATATTTGTTCTGAGAACGATGTGATTGGTTTACAATTATTTTCTTTATAATGCTGTTATTAGTATCATAAAATCTTAAATATGCTAAAAATTAGGTTTTGGTATAATCCATAACATTTTGTCCAAAATATGCTTAAGGCACAAATATAAATTGGGGGACATTTTCCCACAATGTAGTGGGACACTGACAAAAAATACATCAGATTTTATATTTTTACGTGATCAAGGACTGTAACTTGGAAGAAATGAACTTATAATTATAGTAATTATTTAACCAATTCTGTTCCTTCAGAAACTGTCATCTTGTTGATTTTGTTAGGTGCTTGTGTTTTGTGCTTGTGCGTAATTTTTTGCATTGAAGATTTTTTTGATTCTTGATCTTTTGTTCTATCTCTTTAGATTATGGCCCAGGGGAAGGGTCCACAACCACAGGTTAATAAACTGGACAACATGCTGGGCAGTCTTCAGTCTGACCTCCACAAGCTGGGAGTGCAGACGGTTGCTAAGGGAGTGTGTGGTGCCTGCTGCAAACCCATTGTTGGTCAGGTAAAGGATCCAGAGAGCTACACCATAAACATACAGGATTTTATCTTTCAGCTAAAATTGCATGCTGTGTTTGGACACATCTAAACAAAGGATGTATGTGTGTTTCTGTACAGGTAGTAACTGCCATGGGGCGCACATGGCATCCAGAGCATTTTGTGTGCACACACTGCCAGGAGGAGATCGGTTCCAGAAACTTCTTTGAGAGGGAAGGACAGCCATACTGTGAGAGAGATTACCACCATTTATTCTCTCCACGCTGCTATTACTGTAACGGACCCATACTGGATGTGAGAACAAACTTGACTTTTTTTTTCAGTCTGAACAGCAGAATAAGCACATAAAATGTTTACTCAGTCGATGCACTCCATATTTATATGTGGCCAGATTTGTGTTCAGCGTGAACAAAGCCAGTGTTTATTATGTCAGCCTGTATGCACTGATTTAGGAAAACATCTGTTGATTTTAACATGCACTGAGCACCCTTTTGCACTTTATAAAAATAAAGTGGATTGCTAGAATTGCATGTAATCTTCTTATTTGGAAACATAACAAACAAGTTTTTTTGCTCTTTGGTGGATTCTATTATTGACTTGAAATCATGTTAGATGTGAATGGAACTTAGCACAACATCCACTGATTTAGTGCCATTTCCATTGTAAGTGAGTAATGTTATTCATTTAGAATGTTGAGACACAAGAGGAAACCAGTTCCTGTTGTAACTGACTGCTACAGATGATAAAACTGTTCATTGTTCTCACCTCACAGAAAGTGGTGACGGCGTTAGACAGGACGTGGCATCCTGAGCACTTTTTCTGTGCCCAGTGTGGGGCGTTCTTTGGTCCTGAAGGTGAGTAAACAGTGGCTGCTGTCATCAAAGTACCCATATTTTGTTCATTTATTTTAAGGGTCTGCTAGAATACATTTACTTACATTTTGCTAATTATTTATATGCACAAACAGCAACATTTAAAAATAAAAAAAAACATAATAGATGCCATTTAAACTTAAAAGGGTGACAAAACAAATCCTGGAATTCAAAAGAACTCTGAAATATTTCAAGCAAAATAGAAATTTGAGACTTTTTGACGAAACTGTTGACTGCTATCTCATTTCTTTTCTTTGTTTGATTAGTGAATACTTAGTATAAATACATCTTTGCTCTTTTTTTGTTTTCAGGATTTCATGAGAAGGATGGGAAGGCGTATTGTCGTAAGGACTACTTCGACCTGTTTGCTCCTAAATGTGGCGGTTGTGCTCGTGCCATCCTGGAGAATTACATCTCTGCCCTGAGCGCCCTCTGGCATCCAGAGTGTTTTGTGTGCAGGGTGAGTATATGATAATAAAATCATTTTTTGAGTGGTCTGTTGCTTTAGTTTTGAATATACACTTGGTCAAAAGTTTGGAATAATTTAAGTTTCTTTAATGTTTCTAAAAGTAGTCTGTACTGCCTTCATTTGATTAAACAAATCTGTAAAAACAGAAATAATGTGAGCAGCAAATCAGCATATTAGAATGATTTCTGAAGGATCGTGTGACACTGATGCTGAAAATTCAGCTTTGCATCACAGAAATAAATTACATTATAAAACATACTACAATAGAAAACACTAATTTTACATTGTAAAAAATATTTCACAATATTACTGTTTTTACTGTGTGTGTGTGTTTCAGGAGTGCTTCACACCCTTTGTCAACGGCAGTTTCTTCGAGCACGACGGTCAGCCGTACTGCGAGGTTCATTATCACTCCCGCCGTGGTTCGCTGTGTTCCGGCTGTCAGAAACCCATCACGGGCCGCTGCATCACAGCCATGGGCAAGAAGTTTCATCCGGAGCATTTTGTCTGTGCCTTCTGCCTCAAGCAGCTCAACAAGGGCACCTTCAAAGAGCAAAACGACAAGCCTTACTGCCAGGGCTGCTTCATCAAGCTCTTCAGCTAGAGAGATGCCTGACTGACTGAGTGTGTGTGTGTGTGTGTGTGTGTGTGTGTGTGTGTGTATGTGTGTGTGAGTTTGCATGTTGTATTGTTTGCCTGTTTTGTGTGTGTGTGTGTGTGTGTGTGTTTGTTATTCATGTGAATGTGTCTGACTCTCGACATCCCCACATGACGTTGCCGGTCAGGTTAAAACGATGGTGCCATAAAACGTGCTCTCAAAAGCCAGGTAGTTTTAGAGGGTATTAGAAGAAAGTTCAGGTGAGACTGTAGAGTGTTTTTGAGAAAGTGTGTGAATGTTTTCTGCTCACTGGATGAGCTGTAGAGAAAATGTTTGATGATGAGAAGGGATGATGGGAAACGTGTGCAGCATGAACGTTTGAGACACAATCAACAGAAGGAAACGAAACATCAGATAATGCAATGACTGGAAATCAAACGAATAACCAACTGGAGCTAATAATTACTGGTCAATCTCGAGAAAAAATGTCCAGGTCATATAGTATTAGTCTGAAAC
Organism: Barbus barbus; assembly: GCF_936440315.1. Taxonomy (NCBI): domain Eukaryota; kingdom Metazoa; phylum Chordata; class Actinopteri; order Cypriniformes; family Cyprinidae; genus Barbus; species Barbus barbus. The sequence goes on along the minus strand of NC_136756.1, from coordinate 28,017,225 downwards.
CAAAAGGAAAGATAAGAAATCATATTTTGCATTAAAAACATTTAAGCCAGTTTAAGAATATGAAATATTTTTTGGATTGTGACATTATTTTCAGAAACAAAATGAACACTTTTTATACTATATCTTCCATTATGGTGTTACCAAAAACATCATTCTCATTACAGTAATATAATGAAAAAAATATCCTGTCCAATAATATTTTATTATTATTAATAATATTTATTTAATATAATAATAATTAAATAAATCCTTCATTGTTATAACTCCTAAAATAGGCTTCATTTTCTTTTATGCAAAATATAATTTATTGTTCTTTCTTTTTTATTTTGGTGTGAAATATGGCCTGGATGGTGTTCTTTTGAGCTTCACCTTGGTGGGAAAATGTCTATTTGTTGCATTTGCATCATTTTAGCATTAAACTTCACCTCAATGAATGCTAATTTTAGTGCCTTGTTTTGTATTACAAATTTAACTGAATTTAAAAGAGACAAATTATACCAAATATGTAGTTTTGCATACAAGATATAACACAAAGATTCTAATCCGTGTTGAAGTTGTAATTGAGAGACTGAAGTTCAGATTATTCTGTGTAGTAGCTTCTAATGACATCTGGAACCCATAGATATGAATGTATCCTACTGTTAATCGTTCACTTCTGCCGTCGTCTGCGGGGAATTTGTGGGAGTTTATGCGTCTCATCTCAAAGTATTATTTTATTAAAGGAACATATGGGATTAAATACAATTTAAGATACAGAAAATCATTTCTACTTGTTCTTTAATTTGTTAAATCAAAGGAAAATATGTGTTTACAGTTTTGAAAGTAAAACCATGACACGGCTTCCACTGTAAACACATATGTGACCCTGGAGCACAAAACCAGTCGCTGGAGTATATTTGCAGCAATAGCCAAAAATACATTGCATGGGTCAAAATTATCCATTTTTCTTTTATACCAAAAATCATTAGGATATTAAGTAAAGATCATGTTCCATGAAGATATTTGGTAAATGTCCTACTGTAAATATATCAAAACTTCATTTTTGATTAGTAATATGCATTGCTAAGAACTTAATTTGAACAACTTTAAAGGTGATTTTCTCAATATTTTTTTTTGCACCCTCAGATTCCAGATTTTCAAATAGTTGTATCTCAGACAAATATTGTCCTATCATAACAAACCATACATCAATGGAAAGCTTATTTATTCAGCTTTCAGACGATGTATAATCTCATTTTTGAATTATTGACACTTATGACTGGTTTTGTGGTCCAGGGTCATATATTTCCTTCATTTTTACACTGATAAATCGAAGCTATATTCTCTGGTGTCAATAGAGTTTGTTTTTATTATTATTTAACCCAGAATATTTCTCTGAAGGAACCAGTCACATATAGCATTTTTGGAAATGTTTTGTAGTTAGGATGTCTGACTATTAGGTTTTAATCACAAAATAGTCACTACATAACCACTGACGATTCTAATAATCCACTTAAAGGAATAGTTTACACAAATGTGAACATTTACTGAAGATGTGCTCACACTCAGGCCATCCAAGATGTAGATGAGTTTGTTTCTTCATCAGAAATATAGAATCACATCCCTCTGGGGGAAGTCGTGGCCTAATGGTTAGAGAGTCGGACTCGTAATCGAAAGGTTGCGGGTTCGAGTCCCCGGCCGGCAGGGATTGTAGGTGGGGGGAGTGAATGTCCAGCGCTCTCTCCACCCTCAATACCACGACTGAGGTGCCCTTGAGCAAGGCACCGAACCCCCAATTGCTCCCCGGGCGCTGCAGCATGGCTGCCCACTGCTCCGGGTGTGTGTTCACGGTGTGTGTGTGTGTGTGTGTGTGTGCATTTGTTCACTACTCACTGCTGTGTGTGTGCACTTGGATGGGTTAAACGCAGAGCACCAATTTCGAGTATGGGTCACCATACTTGACAATACGTCACGACTTTACTTTTTTTTTTCTTTTTTCTCTGCGGTGAATGGGTGCCGTCAGAATGAGAGTCCAAACAGCTGATAAAAACATCTCTATAATCCACACCACTCCAGTCCATCAGTTAATGTCTTGAGAAGTGAAAAGTCCATCTACTGTTGTCTCTCGCATCAAAATCCACCCACATATTTCTTTAGAGATGTTTTGGATTATTGTTATTTGGATTTATCTACTCTCATTCTGACGGCACCCATTCACTGCAGAGTGATGTGATGCTATATTTCTGATGAAGAAACAAACTCATCTACATCTTAGATGGCCTGAGGGCGAGTACCCTTCAGCATATTACAATTTTTAGGTGAACTATTGCTTTAACAGAACTCAAAGATGTGATATTGTTCATCTAAATAGCTGTGACAATATTGTGCAATTCTCAACCCTTTGAATTCAGAATTGGAAATGAGTATCTGATATTGTCTTGCTCACTCTCAGAGACGATTCTAGACAATATTGTAACTGCTGTATTATGATATTGTGATGATATACTATACTAATTATGTTTTTTCTGTTTTGCATGAAAGTCTTAAGTGTCTTTCAATCATTTTAAAAGGCGAGTTTTGAAAACTCGTGAAGGGGTGAATCTTTCTTATATTTTTAGAGACGTGTTGTCACTGGATCAGAAGTGATTTTCAGATCAAGAAAATGAATACAGTTCCTGGAGTCTGTTGGAACGGTGTGGCTTTCTGGATGCCTGATGATTTGTTGGATGCATTGGATAAATATACCAGCAAGTGCTTATTATATGAAAGCTTTTATATGACCCGATGTGCCAGAGATCTGTGCGTCATTCGGTCTCATCCGCTGTTGAGAAAACACTACTTTGAAAGTAGAAGATACTTGTTCTGGTTTGTTTTATTAAATTCACTATGAATATGCCTTCTTTGATAACTCCGTTGTAATAATCTGTCGCTGTCTCCTAATCGCTATATGTGCCAAAAGAAGCTGCGGTGGAAATCTAGGGATCATATGATATCCTTATGTGTTTTAATTACTCATGTACACTGGTCGAATGTTGTGCCTTTTGTTTATTGTGAGATTTTCTATCATATCAATTGATCTGACGCTTTTCTATTTCTGTTCATCAGTCATTATTTTAGTGTCCCTTTACAGTATTATCATTTACCCAATGTGAAATCAGCTATGCATATTTGTTTTCTCCTGTAACACTGTCACATTTTGTTTTGTGAGTATTGTTATTGTTTCAATTCATGCAATTATATACAAATAAATTTGGTGTTTTAATGCACTGAATATTTTTCCTCCTGATGTTGTTTATTATTAAATGAATATTTAAACATATTTGCCTAGACGTTTGTACACAAAACAGTATTTTTATTTAATCTTATCGGCTGTATCTAACAATTAAAGTCATATAACAATATCAGTGTTGACACAATCTGCTAAATATATAGGCCAGTGCTTCTCAAAGTCCGGACTTCAATCCGGACCCGCTTCTATTTCATATTTCAAGAACACTAATTATATTTCATACTTTGATAAACGCACGTTAAACTTGTAAATCATTTGTTTATTTATTCTTATTTTTTTATGTCTTTTGGAGAAGGTCCGAAATTGCAGGCGAGATATTGAAACGTTTCCTTCATGATATTTGTTGTCATCATGACATCCAGTGAGCGTATGACGTTTGACGTAATCGGGCGACATTTCACGCTAATATTTTAATTTTTTTGTTTTGTTTTGCTATCACTTATATTATGGCAATTTGTCTTATAGCAGTGCCCAGTGTATACATTTATTTGTGGCGGCTTGCCACAATATCAAAACTGACCGCTACAAATAGATTTTCCAAAAGGCTTATACTTCGTTGAATAAACTGAGCACTGCGCGTTTCAAAAATAAAATGCTGCGCGGGTGTTTTTATATGAACGTATCTTTTAAAAGAACCGTCCGTTTTCTTCAGAAAAGCTTTGATGTCAATTTTCATTTGGTCTTTCCTGTAATGGCTGATAGTAGCGCTTATTTGATTACAGTCGTTACCGGGGAAACAGCTATATATCACGCTCCAACAGCGCCTCCTGCTGGCAGAGAATCAACTTGCATTTGCTAGTCTGCGGGAAACACTGGTGTCTGTCAGCAAACATAAACAAAAAAGCATGCTTCAGAACTGTTTTGAGAAGGTGCTTAAGTTTTGAGCCATGTATTATTACTATGAATTAGGCTACTACTACTACTACTATTACTATATTGTGCCCTGCATTTACGCAAACTCTTTTTTGATATAAAGGGAAAAAAAGAGAAAATCGGCCCAAAAAATCAGCATCATATATCGGCCATAGGCTGCCCTGATTTCTAAATATCGGCATTGGCCAGAGAAAAAACATTATAGGTCGACTTCTACTGCTGACACTTAAATTAATTGTTTTGCCACTTTTGCACTTGTTATTAAAGTATTTTGAATGCAAAGGGAACCTTTTTTTTTTTTAAATGAGTGTTTATTTGTTATATGTTATGTATGTTTATTAAAAACACGTTTTGTAATAACCAATTGATCCGGACCTTTGACACTGATGAAAATTCAGATTTGGACCTTTGAATGTAGACTTTGAGAACCCCTGGCCTACACTAATTTTTTTTTGTGCAGAATTATTTTTATTTATTTTTTTAATATTGGTATACTTTAAAAGTTTAATTTGTGGCAGATTTATTTGGGGGGAATGTATTAAAATGTTGTTGTATTTTATTTTATGCTAAAAACTTTCAGTTTAAATAGAATTTTGGATTATTTCATTCACTGATAATTTGTTGAAAATTAGGGGGAAAAATCCTTTCAGGCCTGTTGAATATTTGTTGTAGAAGCGCTACGGAGGAAATACAAACTCAAACCCGCAGAAGCACGTGGCCGAGGATGGTAATGACTCCGGAAGTGACGACTTAAAGCCTTTCCAAATCGAGGCCGGCAAGATGGCGGCGGACACGCAGGTTGGTGTGATTCGATCCGCGGCATGAACATTAAAACGCTAACTTTTCTTCAGTATCTCACCTCTTTCTTATGAGTTTTCTAAGAAGATGATGCATGATCTACGAGCGCGTGCTGTTCAGATACACTAGAAAACGCTGCGCGCGCGCGCTAGTGCGTGAAGGTGTTAATAATGATACATTAATGATACCACAGTTGCATAACACACGCATTTATTATGATTTCACGGTAATATGACAGAGAACGAGACTTAATTGTGCATCTGCTGATCTCAAACACGCATTCACTTCAGACTCTAACGAGAAAGTGCCAGAAGTACCATGTTTAAGGACACAGTATCATGGTAAAACCATGTTTTGTTTTGTTATTTTGGAAATATAGCACTGTAATATCACGGTAATCTTCAAAATGCCGTGCTACATAAACCTGATCAAACAATCACCTGATACCATCACTGTAGGAGTCACTTATGTAAATATAATTCATGCCTGAACTGCTAATGAGTGAATATCCCTCTGTCGGTATATGAGCCATTTGTATTGTTGTTTTATGACAGTGGTGACTAATACAATGCCAACGCATGCTTTATTATAGTAACACTACATGGAGTGATGCATATTGTGTCGGTAACAGTGTTTACCATGGTAAAGTGTAATATGATTTAGCTGCATGTGTCTGATCAGCAGTGCTGGAGGGTTTACCACAGTAAGTACTGATGGCTGCTATCTGTGTGTTTGCAGGGGCAGGTTTCAGACACACTGAAGAGATTCGCTGTGAAAGTCACCTCATCCAGCGTTAAAGAGCGCAAAGCAATTCTTGGAGAGTTGAAGGAATGTGTGAAAGGAAAGGGTGAGTTTATCAGACTAAAGATGTTCTGTGTCATTACAGTGACCAAACACTGTTAAAGCATCAGTTGTTCACTATATTCTGTTATTAGAAATCATGCACTACATGTTTTTAAAGTCCATTATGCTCACCAAGGCTACATATATTTGATCAAAAATACAGTAAAAACAGAAATCTTGTCAAATAACGGTTTTCTATTTGAATATATGTTAAAATGTAATTTATCCAGTTTAACTCATAAATTACAGAAATCATTCTAATATGTTAATTTGCCGCTCAATAAACATTTCAGATTATTATCAAACAGATGTGTTGCTTCATATCTTTTTGGAAACTGTGATGCATTTTATTTTTCTGAATTCTTTGATGAACATTAATTTCAAAAGAACAGTGTTTATTTGAAGTAGAAACATTATACATGTCTTTACTGTCACGTTTGATCAGTTTAATGCCATTTTGCTGAATAGAAGTATTAATTTCTTTAAAAACGTTTTGAGCAGTAGTGTCTGTTTACTCTGCATGCACACACGTGCATATTCAGATATGAGTTTGGAGTGATGTGAAACCCTCTAATGCTTTGTGGTTAAATTCTCTCCTCAGATCTTCCTGAGCCGGCCATTAAAGGACTGTGTAAGCTCTTCTATCTCACTCTGCACAGATACAGGTGAGTGTGAGCCGTTTCCTCTCCTCTGTCCACTAAAGCATGTTCTTCTTCTGAAGGTTGGTTTGATTTCTCCTCTCAGGGATGCTGCGTCTCGGCGAGCTTTGCTCTCGGTCATCGAGGTGCTCGTCCAATCACAGCCTGATGCCATTGCGACCAACCTCCCTCCCGGTCTGCTGAGCTGCGGGGTGGTCAGCAAGGGCACGATGCCCGGGTGAGTGACCACACTTATACAGAACACTGTGATTTCCGTAATGTGCCAAACATGGACAGAATTGTGGAATCCAATCATAAAAAAACTATTTTTTTTTCATAGTATAACATGGAATGTCAGGAAATTATATAAAATGTAGATAAATAAATCAAAAGTGGGGTGGTACAGGGAATCAGATCATGACATAAACTAGTGTTTGTGAATATTAATTCGCAAAAAGATTATTTAAATATGAAGTCTGCATCTCCAGACAGTCACTTTAACAGCATTTCACCATTTAATTTGAGAGACTATCGCTACGTTATATATACAAACAGACCTGTCAATAAAAAAAAATATAAAATATATTACTATAGTGCGGTAGAATGTACATATTAAAGTAATAATGATAATTAAAATTATTAAATTATAATTAGCGACTAAATCTTTAAGGAATATCATTATTTTTTTTATTTAAAGTTTTCTTTCTTTTTTTAATAGTAAGCCATAAATATAGAAAACATGGAATTTGTGGGAGGGGCATTAAATGGATATGTAGGGCCCTAAAAATTTAATTGTTGTTAAAAATGTAATTAATTGCTGTAAAACTGTATATGCCGTATGATTTTAATTGATTAGACATACTTTTTGATTACTTTACTTTAAACTGAATCCAGAATTTTTTTTATAGGATTTCATTGGGCCTTAATGTAATTTTTGCTAATGTTTTAATAAATTGTTGTTAAATTGTATAAGTTTTATGATTTTAATTAATTAGACATGTTTTTAAATTACAACAATATAATTTAGAAAAATTCAAACAGAAAAAATGGGATTTGGGAAAAAATTAATTGGATTTCATAGGGCCCTAAAAATGTATTTCTTTATGAAACTTTTAATAAGTTGATGTTAAATTGTATGAATGTCATGACATTTGATTACTAAATTTAATTTAAACCTTAAAAAGGAATTCTGAAAAATTCAAACGTAATACACAGAATTTGGGAGAAAATAAAACGCATTTCATAGAGCCCCAGGAATCCTATAGTTATCAGATGCAAATGACTCTATGATGAGCTACAATCAAGTATAATGTCAAAACATGTATGCAGGAAGAGCACGGCTTCAGGAGCCTGCTGCGCCCTGCCCTGGACCTGCTTAATCGTTCGGACCGTCTTCCCCTCCGCAGACAAAAGAGAAGGTGCCAACTGGAAGAAACTGGTCAGTTGTTTTGCCACTTAGACAGTTGCATTACTATCTTTATTAGTCATAGTTCAGATTAGCTATTGTTCAAAACCTGTACGTCTGTTTATTATTGTTTTGAAGTTTTTACATGCTGTCTGTCCAATCACATACTCTCTCTGTGTCTCCTCCAATCAGGTTGAGGTTCAGAGTTTGCTGCTGGCGGAGGCAGTGGGCGGAGCCTCAGGGAACGCTCTCAAGTCGATCAGCAAACGCTTTAACAAGCTGTTGAAGGAGGTAAAGCTAAATGAATTCAGTCTGAAGTCTCGTACACTACACTTAAAAAGACTGAGGATGCTAAGATTTCTGAGAGAGTTTCTTCTGCTCACCAAGGCTGCATTTATTTGATTAAAAATACAGTAATATTGTGAAATATTATTACAGTTTAAAATGGCTGTTTACTAATTTAATTTATTTTAAAATGTAGTTTATTTCTGTGATGCAGCGCTGAATTTTCAGCATCATTACTTCAGTCTTAAGTGTCACATGATCTTCAGAAATCATTCTAATATACTGATTTACTGCTCAAGAATCATTTCTGATTATTATCAATGTTGAAAACAGTTGTGCTGCTTAATATCTTTTTGGAAACTGTGATATGTTTGTTTTAAGGATTCTTTGATTGGATTGGATTGGATTCAATTTATTGTCATTGCACATGTAGGTACAAGGCAACGAAATGCAATAGAGAAGAAGAAATACAGCATAACATGAGGAAAGAGAGGAGAAAAAAAAGTGTCCTCGCACTGCGTTCTTGGAAGAGAGTGCAGTGTGAGAACAGACAAAAAACCTCAGCATAAAGCACAGTCAACACAGGAACATAACTTGCATAGTAATCCTAGTTCAGACGAAACAGCCATCCGGCCAGCAGCCATCACAGCGCAAACCCACGGACCCGTTAACACCTGACAGGATGAAGCGACGAAGGCGTGGGATGGGGTTAGGGAGGTGTATGAGTGTGTGTATGTGTAAGTTCGTGTGAGTTCGTATGCCTTGAAATCCGTTTCGCCAGCACTCCAAACCAGTCGACTCAGTTCGCAGGTTGTGATGCGACATAGCAATTGCCATGGAAACGTCCTTGGACAGAGCACAAGCGCCCGACAATAACAAGGTGTTTTTGGGAGGAGGGAATGGAAGAAAGAGCGTCTCCCTGCAGTATTCACCGGAGAGTTGATACCAGAGCGTCCTTGCCAAGCCGTTCTGTTGTGGGAAGCCGGAAAGAGATAAGATTGTTTTGTCTTAGGGCGAACAGCTGTCTTCCAGTTTCACAGCTATTCTCATTGTCCATTCTGATCTCCATGTCCATCAATTTTTCATGACGGGCAGCCGTGAGAGGTTTTGGATAGCCAGTCCCGTCTCCTTAATTTTCTGATAATTTAGGGCAACGCCTAATCCAAATAGCAGAAACCCAGTTATCATTGTTCCGAATAAGAAGATGTCTTCAATGTCCTCCACGGAGAGAGCCGCCAGACACACGACCCGCCATCTCTCCCATGCGTCCATCGTGTAGCCAGCAGCAAACGTCCCAGCGGGACATTTCGGTTCTCCAGATCCCGCTTTCCTACTCGAGAAGATGGTGTCAATTGCATTTAGAGACCAGTTGATCAGATCCATAATTTCGGTTTTGTAAATAGTGCAGCGAGAGTCTCTTAAGAAGGACAGGACAATACAAGAGAGCAAGCAGGGAAGTTCAGGAGGGAGGGAGGGAAGAAAAATGCGACCGCCTTCGTACAGAGCCAAACGAGATGATGATGATGATGAATAGAAAATTCAAAAGAACTGCATTTATTTTATATTATTTTATAACTTTATAAATGTGTTTACTGTCACTTTTGTTTGATTTAATGCACCCTTATTGATTAAAAGTATTCGTATTGATCTAAACCTTTCTCTGCCAATGTTGAAGCTCATGTCTCTTCAATTTTTACTGTTGCTCAGATGAAATATAACACTAGTCTTTCTGTAATATGTTTAAAGTTGACACCCTGTAGTTTTACACTAATAGACGGTCTGTGCTTCTGCAGAACCCGGGTCTGGTGGATCAGTACATGAGCACTCTGCTGTGTTTGGATCAGAGCTGTGTGTCTGTGCCGCTGCTGGGATTGTGTGTGGATTTCTGCACTGCGCAGAGAGACATCGCCACTATCAACAAACACAAGGTGGAAAACTCAAGCCTGTGCTAAACCTGTCACGTGTCGACTGCACTGCTGCTTCTGATTCGGTCTTATTTCAGTAGTTTTATTTACCATAATAGTATTTACCATATTTGCTGGAACATAAGTTCCATTTTTTTTTTATCATCTCAAACATGCTCTGACTTATTCATAATGTAATATAAAAGAAAAAAATAATTTATGTAACAAATAATTTAGCAACCAAATGTTACTCTACATTGCGAATATGGAAACATTTGGATTAGTGCTGAAAAAGAGAGATACTTATGTTTATAATAAAGGCCTCAATAATGATTATAAAGTGTTTATAAAGTTTGTAAATGTTTCATTTGCCGATATTTTACATTATTGCTGAATTTAATAATAATGTGGCTTACACACCGATGCAACTTATCTGTTTTTTTTTCTCTCAACAATGCGAATTATACCCAGGTGTGACTTATTTCCTGGAAAATATGATATTAATATTTTGGATTTGATTGTTTTTATATTTTAAATTTTAGTTTAATATTTAGTAATTTTATTAGTTCTTTTGTCAACTTAATTTTTTTTTCGCTTTTGTTTTTTTTTAAGATTTCTGCTTTTTATATATTTAGCTTTATTCCGTTTAAGTAATTTCAGTACTTTATTTTAAACATTTATTTCATTGATTTTGAAGTGTTTTTTTTATTGTTATTTCAGTTTTATTTGATTTCAGCTTTATGCTGATGAATGAATACAGTTTTTAATAGTTTAACTATGAGTTTACCATTAGTTAACAGGTATTATGTAGTTCTAACAGCAGCAACGCTGTTGTGTTTCAGGCGGCTCTGTTGGACCTGTACATGAAGACGGTCCTCATGAGTAAGACCAGACCCCATCAGCACATTCTGGTGAGAATCTGCTTTGTCTTTGTTGTATAATTAGTCTTTGTAGTGTTGAAATCATAAATCCTAAAGCCGGATGTGTGTTTTCAGGAGAAGAGCGGCTCGATGCTTCGCCACATGTCTCACGTGGAGTTTAAGGAGCAGCTGCTGCCCACGTTACAGAAAGCTCTGCTGCGCAGCCCAGAGAACTCCATCCAGAGTGAGTCACGCAAACTAACACAGTCATTCATCAGGATACATGTGTCCAGATCATGATATCATCATTAGAGCTCAATCGTTGATGCTCAGAACTAATTATTATGAAAGAATGCTGCTGACAGTGTTATTTTAGTGTAATTGAGATACATTAATAGTTTTAATAACATTTTGACAGATTTGACTAATGCATTTCTGCTTAAAGGAGAAGACTCGGCTCTATATGTTTTGCGAGATCCTATCTTGTTTATATTATATAGATTCATTACACTGAGTGAAATATCTGCATCAATGCGGCGTGGCATGGAGTACAGCATGGAGTTGATCAGTTTGTGGCACTGCTCAGGTGTAATGGAGGCCCAGGTTGCTTTGATAGTGGCCTTCAGCTCATCTGCATTGTTGGGTCTGGTGTCTCTCATCTTCCTCTTGACAATACCCCACAGATTCTCTATGGGGTTCAGGTCAGGCGAGTTTGCTGGCCAATCAAGTACAGTAACACCACGGTCATTGAACCAGTTTTTGGTACCTTTGGCAGTGTGGGCAGGTGCCAAGTCCTGCTGGAAAATGAAATCAGCATCTCCATAAAGCTTGTCAGCAGAAGGAAGCATGAAGTGCTCTAAAATCTCCTGGTAGATGGCTGCGTTGACTGTGGACTTCAGAAAACACAGTGGACCAACACCAGCAGATGACCTGAAAGCCCAAATCATCACTGACTGTGGAAACTTCACACTGGACTTCAAGCAACATGGATTCTGTGCCTCTCCACTCTTCCTCCAGACTCTGGGAACTTGATTTCCAAATGAAATGCAAAATTTACTTTCATCTGAAAAGAGGACTTTGGACCACTAAGCAACAGTCCAGTTCTTTTCTCCACAGTCCATGTAAGACGCTTCTGATGATGTTTCTGTTTCAGAAGTGGCTTGGTAGCCCTTTTCCTGAAGACGTCTGAGCGTGGTTACTCTTGATGCACTGACTCCAGCTTCAGTCCACTCCTTGTGAAGCTCTCACAAGTGTTTGAATCAGCTTTGCTTGACAGTATTCTCAAGCTTGCGGTCATCCCTGTTACTTGTGCACATTTTCCTACACAATTTCTTCCTTCCAGTCAACTTTGCATTTAATATGCTTTGATACAGCACTCCTTGAACAGCCACCCCTTTCAGTAATGACCCTCTGTGACTTACCCTCTTTGTGGAGGGCGTCAATGTTCGTCTTCTGGATCATTGGCAAGTCAGCAGTCTTCTCCATTATTGTGGTTTCAAAGAACAAGAGATACCCAGAATTTATACTGTAGAGATGGTCATTAAATGAAACTCAAATATAAATATTTCATTAGCTGTTAGCTCTAATCATCTAAATTAAAACTTTAAGTGTTTTACTTTAAATATAATGAATCTAAAATATATGAAAGTTTCACTTTTTGAAATAAGTTACAAGAAAAAACTTTTTCACCATATTCTAATTTTCTGAGATGCACCTGTGTGTATATATATATAATAGCTTTATTTCAATTAATGGTTATTTTTAGTAACGGAAATATTTTTATAGTTTTAATTTGTTAACTATAATAACCCTGGTTGCTTTTTAACTTTATTAAAAGGGGGCAAATATAATAAAATTATGAAGTTGGCAAAAAATATTTCTGACAATCCACTGATGATTGCTTTTGAATGCATGTATTAGTTTATTAATGAATGAGTGAATGAAAATTTTTGAAAAAAAACATTTTGGATCTTGCTCTCTACCAAGCATGAACAAGCTATTACTTTAATTGTCACTGCTATTACTGATTTTTAATCTCTCAGCAATCCAGAATTCTGGCATATTATGTTTTATAGACACATTTCCATCTCTCTGTCATTCTTTCCTCCAGCGATCTCCTGCATGTTGGCGTCTCTCACTCTTGATCTGAGTCAGTACGCGCTGGACATCGGGAAGGGAATCTCCAGTGAGTGCTTGTCTGTATGATTGATGTTCGTCTGAGGTGTCGTGTGCAGGTTTAATGTAGTTTTCATGTGTTTTAGGTCAGCTGAAGGCCAATAACCCAGAGCTGATGGAGCAGGCGGTGACGGCCCTCCAGAATCTGGCCCAGCAGTGCAGTGACCCCAGCGCCGTCCAGGACCTTGTCAAACACCTCTTTGGCATCCTTGGAGGTCAGTGGATGCTTTCAGGGCTCCGGCAGTCATGGAATTTTAAAATGACCATTTTTGTGACTTGCAAAGCCATAAAATAGCATGCAAATTCATTAGTGATTTTAAAAATGTGCAGCTTTATTTATTTCATTGGTTATTTGTTGGTTTTAGAGATATTAGCGTGGAGTAAAAGTTGCTTTAACCCTCATTAACACATTCAGGTCCGTTTTGACACTGAAAAGATACATAAAAATTTCTAAAAACAACATAGTGTACATTTACTCAAAATACAATTTCTTTTATGTTTTATAACTTTTTTTAAAGAGCTATAACTGTTTTAAAAAATTATACACATTTTGTGTTCGGGTCATTTTGGAGCTGGTTACGTATGGCGTACCATTAGGTGCCAAAAATACTTTTTGTCAAATTATCTGTGAAGTTATATTAGTGTCAACTATTTAATCTTGTATATTTAATCATTAATGTAATTAGTCCTTCCCATATCTCACACATTTCTGGGACTGAATATTGTTGATAAACATGATAAACACCTATTGAACAACCATTGCAGCATGAAAAACTGATCACTTTTTTTCATCGTTAAGTTATCTATACATCTATCTATCTACAATTCATAATTTTCAAATTTCAAATAATTTTTCAATTTTTTGATTAATGAACAAGTGCTAGTAACTGTAATAACATGGTAACGTAGTGTTGTAATTCAGCTCAAGTCTGTTCAGTGTCGATGTCATTATCAGCTCAATTCAGTTCACTGACAGTGGTCTTTTAAACCCTAACTGTGTCAAAAATAGTGTACAATAATAAGCATTTCAATATATTAATTATGAGGTTTGAAACCAGACATACATGGAAAAGCACAATAAACTCAGCTCAGTCAAATTATTCATTTTATTGAGTTCATTAATGACTGGAAAGTCATGGGAACAATCATGAAGAAGTATGGGTTTATGGATACAAGAGATCTTGTACACAACCAGAATCAGCTAAATATTTCAAGCAGGATTTTGCTAATTTTCTGTTTTGTTTTGCTCAGGCTCCGAGGGGAAGCTCACTGTTGTGGCGCAGAAGATGAGCGTTCTGTCAGGTGAATATTCTGCCATTCTATCTCTCTCATACGCTCAGTTGGACTGTTTTAGTTGTACATGATTTTACATACTGTTTTTCTATTGTATTTAGAGAAAATTAGATCTTATGGCGATGAATCTTGAAAGTCTTTACCACTGCTAATTTGCATAAGGAAATGTGTTTTTGCATGCAACTGCACTGCTTAATTATTATGTAAACTTAAACTACATCTTTGTTGCACTCACATCTTGCATCTTTTGCAGCATCTCGCAAATGAACGCTGCATTTTTAGAACAAGCTAGAAGTTTCACTTTTAATAAACGTGCATCAAGACCTTATTTTTTTGTAAATGCAACATTTGAAAATCATCCCCTCAAGCGTAGCTCCCAAATCACATTCTTTCTTCTGAGTGAATCTGTGAGACTTTTGCATTCACGGAAGTGCCTGCTATCATGCTGATCATGGTTAACGAGTGTTTTTGAAACAGGAATCAGAAGTTGCAGTCATCATGGCGTCTCTGGCGCTTCCTCTCAGTCTCTGAGCTCCAGCGTGGCTGTGATGTTCATTCCATACCTGCAACAGGAAGGTGAGAACCGTACTGTTTTTTAATATACTTAAAAAAAAAATAGCTCTTTTAATATGCATTTTTCATGCCAATTCATACATGATTGAGTCTGCTTTCATAAATTAGAATTTGTAAGGGAACAATGAGTTTGTTTACAGAAAATCATAATTATGTCAAATTATTTGCATTAAAAAAACCTTCCTAACCTAGAATAGCTTTTGTTTTTTTCTGTCGACCGTTTTTAGAAAAAAGTGCTTGTTAAATGCACAAATGTAAATGCCAAATAAATATTGTTGAAGTAAAAACATTCAAAATAAAACTTTTACTAAAAAAGATTAAATATTGTATTTGTTTACCTGGATGTCATGTGACCAGTAAGCGATATCAGAGAGCTGTGAACATGCAAATATTACTATAATATTAAATATTATTAAATTTAATAACTCACAATTTCTGGCGGGGCTTCAAGTAAATGTTTAAGGTCAAACATTGACAAAAACAGTTTGGAAATCTATAAATATCAAGATTTTATTTATTTTTATCAATTTATTTATTTAATGGCTTAATATAGTTTTTTACTTGTTGCAAAATGTATATACGTTTGTAATTTGATGTGCATTAAACAGTCTTAAAGTTCTTAAACATGTACAAAAACCTAATATCTGCTGGTTGTTTTTCTCTCTCTCCTCATGTGTATGTGTGTGTTTGTAGTCCATGAGGGGACGCTGGTGCATGCGGTGTCTGTTTTATCTCAGTGGACGAGCCGTTTCACGGTGAACGTGCCTTCAGAGTCAAGAGAATGGTTTAAAAAAGCCTTCACCCTCAAGACATCCACGTCCCCTGTGCGCCACGCGTATCTCCAGGCCCTGATCGGGGCTTTCAAAGGTCAGTCGGGCTGCTGGGACACTTCAGATTTATCCTCCTGTTGCTGATGTTTAGCCAGAATGAACAGCATTTGTGTCTCTGTTCAGGCGACGCTCTCAGTCAGGCTGTGGACTTCCTGCCTCTCCTCATCCAGACTGTGGAGAAAGCTGCTGCTCAGAATACCCAGCATTCTCTGCTGTCTGAAGGCGTGGCTGCCTCTGTGCTGCTCTGTCGGCTGTCTGTACTCGACTCTGTGCCCGGTGAGCGCTCACACGGAGACCAATAGAGTTTTCCTGTGTCTCATGCTGGAAACGTTTATCTTCATGTTCCTCTGTGTCTTCAGAAGCGAAGCTGGCGTCCTTCTGGAACCTGATACTAGATGAAAAGAAGCCTCTGTTCACTATCGAGAAGTTCCTCTCTCAGGCCAGTGAAGAAGGTCAGAACTCTCCAGTTGTTGAATTGATCCAGTATATTTTTTTGCCAATGTTAATGTTGTCCTGTACCCGCAGCTCTGTGCACCGTCCTGCTGCTGTGTGAAAGACTGTTCCTGGATCAGCCACAAAGACTTAACAACAGCAAGTCTCAGTGAGTTGCTGCAATTTCCCCTGGGATGTTTTAAATAGAAGAATAGAATTTTTCATTATGTATTTATGAATTTATTTATTCAGTATATTATTTATTTATGCTACAAATGTCAATAATTATATAAATTAAGCATTTGTAAATCATTTTATTCTCGTAATGATTAAAGTTTCCTAAATTAGTATTTTTAAAGCGACACTAGGATCACTAAAAGTGGACTATGATATGCAAACTAAAGCCTAATGGGATCTTGTATCGCCCTAAAAATGTTTTAAAGAACGCACTTAAGCCACTTATTACACAGCTACTTACCAAATTAATATGCAAATTAATATAATAACACTGCTGATCACAAAAAAAGTATTCCAGAGAGAAGTTACAGCGGAAAAGTTATATTTCTATTCAAAAATGTACAATCTTATATTTTTCCACAAAAGACCAGGAATAGTCATTAAGAAAGTAAACAAGGTCAATTTTGACTTTCAACAATAGTGCAAAATCTTTACTTCATACATGCAGAAGTGATCATGTGACTCAAACGCTTGTCTGCTGTCCTCAGGATGTACCATCAGGCCACAGTGATGGCGCTGCTCTCCCGTCTGTGGCGTGTGCGTAAGCGTGCTCAGCAGACTGTGAAGAAACTCCTGTCCTCGCTGGGCGGCTCCAGCCTGGCACACGGCCTTCTGGGAGAACTGCGTGTCGTCATCAACAAACACAAGGTGAGGGATGGCGAGGAACTGAATGATTACTCTACACTCATGTGTATTGTATTGCTCACTCTTACGTCTCTTGAATCAGATTCTGCCGTCGGATGTTGTTTATACGGAGACGGGCGAGCTCACAGAGATCGGACGCTCTTACGTCGCCCCGCGGATCCTGCTGGACGCTCTGAGCGTGATCTGCTCGGTGGCGGCTCAGTGGAACGACCCGGCGGAGACTGAGAAACTGGCCCTGGATATTCTCATCGTAACACATCATCCGTCCATCGGTCCGTCTCTCTGATGTATCCGTACAGGAATATCCCAACAGCTGCTTCTGAATCCTGTGTTCATATCGCTTTTTCTCTTTCAGTGGCCCTCAGGTCTGAGATGTGGCCTTCTCTGCTGTCCACCATGAAGCTGGACGCTGCTGAATTCATCGATAAACACCTGGAGATGATTCTACCTCGCCTGCTAGAAGCCAACACAGATAATCAGGTCTGACTGGCTGCATTTACTGCTGCATTGTTATTTTTAGTGCTGTAGATATATATCACTATACAACAATTTAAACAATGATCAACACTGATATACAAAGAGTGCATCAAATATGGTAAACCCACCCGGAAGCTCACCCTTTTGAGCTTTCATGTTTATTAATTAAGTATCGTATAGATTTTATAGTAATTACATTGATCAACTAAAACTAGAATACATTATTTAATAAAATGCAATACTTTAAATATTTTGTCTAACAAAACACTGTATTTTTAGCAAAGCGGAATCATGAATTTTTCTATTCTTTTCTGGTTAATGAGCGTTTTTGTTAGCTGGATAGCATGTGTCTGTGGAAGCTTTTTTCCACCATGGATTAAAAACAAAAAAGATAATTGCTGCAATTTCACAGTTCAGACTTTTTTGTCACAATTCTGAAAAAGTCCAAATTCAGAAATAAATAGAATTGCGAGATATAAATGCAAAATTGCATGTTTACATCTCACAACTTTGACCCTTTTTTTCCTCAGAATTCAAGTTCATATGTCACATATCTGTTTATCTTGCAATTTTTAGTTTTTTCTGAGAATTTGAGTTTATATCTCGCAATTCTGCATTTATAGCGCAAAATTCAGAGTTTACATTTCACACTTGAGTCTTTTTGTGACTTTTTCTTATGAGATAGTCACAATTACTTTAAAAAAAAAAATGTATTCTGTAAAAAAAACAAAAAAAAAAACAATTGCGAGTCCTGAGAAAAAAAGTCAGAATTGTGAGAAAGTCAACAAGATTCTGTTTATATCTCACAATTATTATTATTTAAAAAAAATATATATTTTTTACAGAATTGTGAGAGTTTTCACTTTGTTTTATTCCGTGGTGTAAACAGGATTCCATATATGTCATAGAAGTAATAATTTTAAACTTAACAATATGTCATGTTACACTCTAGTCACATTGTGTTGTCACATAATAGGACATTCGGCCAGATTTATGTTGCGTTTATGATTGATATTGTGCATCTCTCTCCGTAGGCTGTTCAGAATGCTGTCGGTTCTCTGTCTCGTCTGTCTCCCACCAAACTGCTGCCGCGTGTCATGGATCATGTGACCCAGCACTTGTCCAATCCGGAGCTGAGGCAGGTGATGCGTCAGGAGTATGCAATCATGCAAACACCAGAGGGAGAACTTCACGACAAGAGCGTCATTATGAGGTAAAGTCAACTGAACAAGACGGAGTGAATAAACATTCCGAGATGAAAGAATGAGAATCACATGGATCGGGTAATTTCTTGTCTTGTTTTTGGCAGCGCTCAGCAGGAGAGCACAAAGAAAGGCAACATGAAAAGAGAGAATAAGGCATATTCCTTCAAAGAGCAGATCATTGAACTGGAGCTTCAAGAGGTGAAAGAGAGAAATACAACAAATGATTCATTCATTCATTCATTCAGGACTCGACATTGTTTACTACTGCAGACGGTGTAGTTACTGTACACTGTTTAGTCAAAAATAGTATTTACAGTACACAGCGAGAAACACTTCCAACTGAAATGCACAACATGCTCACCTCACTGCATAACCTGTTGATTTTTGAGTGATGTCTAGTTGTCATCTTGAAAATAAACCATTATTTTGCAATTTTATAAAACAATATTTTGCATAAAAATAGTAGTCCGATTCTTTTTTTTTTTTTTTTTTTTTAAGTATTATAATATTTTGTAAAATATATAATGAATGAGTTTATATTTCAGCAATTTTTGTGCATCTTGCAATTCTGTATATTTTATACATATTAAAAAGTATCCAGTAATAATAATTTCTAAAAAAAAAAATGTTTGTGATGAACTAAAATATATTAAATTATAAATAAAGTCAGTCAAGTCAAGTCTGCTTTATTGTCAATATATATTGTCAATATATTAGATATATTAAATAACTAAGATACATTAAAATGATCAAATATATAAAAATAGATCAATATACATATACAACTTTTGGGAATCAGATTAAAATAAATAAATATCTGGGCTGTTTTGGCTCTACTTAATCAGTCACACTGGAAAGGAAACAAGCACATTGCATTGTGGGATACTGTATCTGGTGCAGTGCTCTCTGTTTTATACTGATTGAGCTCCCCCTTTTGTTTGCCTTGTAGGAGATCAAGAAGAAGAAAGGCATCAAAGAGGAGATCCAGCTGACCAGCAAGCAGAAGGAGATCATGCAGAACCAGCTGGAGAAAGAGTCAGGCATCCGCAAGCGTTTGCAGGAGGTGAGAGGTCATATGGTACCAAAGACCACCTGAGATACGCCCAGCATTGTGAACAAACCACTGAGCCGTGTCTCTGTCTCTCTTGCTCTGTCTCAGCTGGACATGGAGATGCAGTGTGCAGTCGGTCTGCTGGAGGCGGCTCTGGCCCGTCGTCCTCCTCTGATCTGGATGCATCTTCCTGGAGTTCTGCAGGTTATTCTGCCCCTCCTTCAGTCTCCTCTGGCTGCTCCCCGCCTCAAACAGGTCTTCCTGCACATCGGCGTTACTCTCATGCCTAAAGAACTGCACTACCTGGGTATGCCTTCCTTTTCCTGTTTGTTTATAACCATTTACTCTTATTTAATGTCTTCACTTGTTTTTGTTGTCCTTGTTTTCACATATAAATTGTTGTTGTTTTTTATTGCACATAAACATTTATTACTGCCCAACATTGTTTTTGCATATGTGACCCTGGAGCACAAAAGCAGTCTGAAGTCGCTGGGGTATATTTGTAGCAATAGCCAACAATACATTGTATGGGTCAAAATTATCCATTTTTCTTTTATGCCAAAAGTAAAATTCATGTTCCATGAAGATATTTTGTAAATTTCCTACTGTAAATGTATCAAAACTTCATTTTTGATCAGTAATATGCATTGCTAAGAACTTCATTTGAACAACTTTAAAGGCGATTTTCTCAATATTTAGTTTTTTTTTTGCACCCTCATATTCCAGATTTTCAAATAGTTGTATCTCAGCCAAATATTGTCCTAACAAACCATACATCAATTCAGCTTTCAGATGAAAATTGACACTTAAGACTGGTTTTGTGGTCCAGGGTCACATATCAATAACAGATGTCGTATTTTTGTTTTAGTGTGTGATTGTGGCTCAAGTGAATATGCATTTGTGTAAATAAAATAAAATTTAAAAAGTGTATCATCTCAACAGCTAAAACAATTGACATTTTAAAAGTGAATATGTATTTGTGTAAATTAAATTACATTTTAAAAGAAATGTTATTTCAACAGCTAAAGTAATTTACATTTCTAAAAGAAATATCAATTTTTGTCTAAATAAAATAAATTTCAACAGATGTTTTTTTTTTTTTACTTTATTTTATTTAGACACAAATGGATATTCATTTTAGAAATGTAAATTTCAACATTTCTTTACATTTTTTTTTACATTTCTAAAATGAATATTTGTGCAAATAAAACAAAATAAAAGTATTATTTCAACAGCTAAAATATTTCTCAATAGGCATCTGAATATGCATCTGTCTAAATAACATTTAATAAAAAATATATTATTTCAACAGCTAAAATAATTGATATTTCTAAAGTGAAATATGCATTTGTGTAAATAAAACTGAATAAAAAATATGCATAAATAATAATAAAATAATACAATTTTAAACATAATTTTTACCAGCTAGTAATCTCCTCATGATATCTCCATACAGTGATTTTTAAATGCCTAATACAGCAGTAATGGGCTACTAGAAAAATAATCAAAGCGTTTACGTTCATTAAATGTCTTCGATTAACTTTATTTAGCTCTTTGTTTCACATATAAATGATTCATGTGAGTTTAATGCCAGTGTGTGCTTAAAGCTGCCTGAGATAATTTTTGTATGTGTGAATAACAGTTGTCTTGCCTTTGGTTTCATGTGATTCAAATCTGTGTTTTTCTCGGTTTATTTAGCGGTTCTCGTGGGTCATGTGACCTTGCGTCAGCTGAAGCCAGAGTGTGATTTGGATCCTGCCTGGGCTCAAGAAGATCTGAACACAGCAACACAACGAACCATCTCACTGCTGCACACAAACACAGCACTTCAGAGAGAAGGCAAGACCGGTGAATAACACACACCCACACGTGGGATAATCATCAAAAATAAATTACAACAATGGCAGGCCGTTTTAACATTTAATCTATAAAACATCAGGATCTGTTTTCATGCCACTAGTACTTCATAGTAGGGCTGCAATGATTAGTCTACATTATCGACAACGTCAAATATTTTTGTTAGCGAGTAGTCGTTTGATCTCATATGACCTAATGTTAGAGCCTGCAATACTGCGGTTTGACCGGTCTTGTACAGTCTGTAGCGCAAAACTGTAGTTCAGGATGCAACACACACACACATCGCTTCAGGGAAAATGCATCCGAACATGAGCGACGTTTGGATGAATATGTAAATATATATTGCGCACTTTCCTTCTATGGGAATTTGTCATTCAGATATCAACTACTCAGTTCTGAATAGTATGTATCCCAATAGTGACTAGTACATTTTTATATACTATTAGTTATTTATTAGGCACTAGTACTTATTTTTAGATACGAGTACTTATTATTAAATACCAGTACTTATTCATTAGATTTCAATGGATACTGCTATTTATTTATTACATATTAGAATTTATTATGTTCTTATTTTTAGATACTCATACATTTTCATTATATAATAGTACACAATTATTAGATACTAGTACTTATTCCAAAAGTTGTTGGTAATATTTTTTTATTTTAATAGTAATATTTTTAATTGAACTCTACAGTGAGCATTCTGACTAGCAAAGTACTAATAATAAAAACTAGTACCTAAACAATTACTGCTAGTATCGATTAAGTATGTACTACTATTAAATAAATAAGAACTAGTATCAAATGTATACTGACTAGTATAATTTAAAAACGATATTAGTCACAATTAGAATACATACTGGTCAGAATTGAATAGTTGATATCTGAATGACAGACCCCCGTAGAAGTCAATGCCAAAAATGTCTAATTTGTTACCAGTAACAGCAGAATAGTTACTAGTCACCATTGAAATAAGAACTAATATCTAATGAATATGTACTAGTATCTTTAAAAAGTTACTAGTGGCTAAAAATAAGCACTCAGTAGCTAATGAATAAGTACCAGTATCATTAAAATAGATGCTAGTAGGTTTTAAGCATTAAACGTTAAAATGGCTTGCCATATTACAACAGGTTTTGGTGCAAGAACTAGACTTCATGGTCCAAAAAATATTAAAGACATATAGTTTGAAGTAACAGTGTTTCTTTGATTTAAAGGCTCATTAGAGATGTATTTGTGTGTGAGTTGCAGGATCAGGTGCATTTGTCCTGTCAGCGCCGGCGTTCTCCTTCTGTTTCCCGCTGCTGCAGGCGGTGTTGAGTCAAAGCAGCGGATCCTCAGAGGAGACCGAGCTCATGATGACCCGCGCACTGCAGGTCATCAACACACATGCGCAGCTGCGGGCGAAATTCAACGACACCGAAACACTCATAGACGAGGTACCGTTGGGTTTTCAACTAATTGCTTTGTCATTAATCTGTGTTTTTGATTTATTGATTTGTCAACTTTGCAGTTACTGAAATTTTGACACGTCTGGATTGAATTTGATCAGATATTAATAGTTAGGAATAAATCAAGATTTATAAAGGCATTTAAGTGTTATTATATTTAATTACCAGCACATGTGACTTGATTTTCTTTCATGACTTGTAGTGAATTAGGGAATTGTTAAATGATTACCCTCAGTTACATACACCAAGGATATTATGAAATTAACTGAATTTAGTTGGATTGTGCTATGTTATGTCAATTCAGGTTTAAAAAAAACAATTCAGTTATACCATACATAATATTTTGTATTATATAATATAAAAAAATATATATGTATGTATGTGTGTGTGTGTGTGTGTATATATATATATATATATATATATATATATATATATATATATATATATATATATATATATATATATATATATATATATATATATATATAAATAATTTTTCATTAATTTACTACATTTTTATTTTTATATCTGAATATTATTTTAAAAACTTTAGCTATTTAATTTATTTTATTTGGTTGTAAATGTATAACTAAATATTTTTTTATAAAATCTGTAAAACAAATATATATTGAATTTCTTTAAACTAAATATACTTTTAATAATCTATTATAAAGTAAAGTCGTGACGTATTGTCAAGTATGGTGACCCATACTCGAAATTGGTGCTCTGCGTTTAACCCATCCAAGTGCACACACACAGCAGTGAGTAGTGAACAAATGCACACACACACACACACACACACCGTGAACACACACCCGGAGCAGTGGGCAGCCATGCTGCGGCGCCCGGGGAGCAGTTGGGGGTTCGGTGCCTTGCTCAAGGGCACCTCAGTCGTGGTATTGAGGGTGGAGAGAGCGCTGGACGTTCCCTCCCCCCACCTACAATCCCTGCCGGCCGGGGACTCGAACTCGCAACCTTTCGATTACGAGTCCGACTCTCTAACCATTAGGCCACGACTTCCCCATTATTTTTATATATATTTTAAATGAAGACAATACTGTATATTTGTTTAATATATATATATATATATATTAGTCAGTTATGTTTATCTAAAAAAAAAATACAACTTAAGTAAAATGAAAGTATTAAAATTATACTCGTTTAAAAATATATATTACAAATTCAGTAATAAAACATATCGATCTATATAAAAATGTAAATTTCATTAATGTTCAAATTAAATAAGAATATATTAAATATTCACTAATAAAAATGTAGCTTTATCTGTGCATGTTATTAAAGTAAAATCTCATAAAAATGTCAGAAATGCACATTTATAATGATTCTATCCACGTCTGTAACGTTTTTTTCTGTTTGTCCAGAACGGCCCAGAGCTGCTGCCCAGAGTCAGTATGCTGCTGCTCTTGACCAAAGTGATCGGCACGTCCACCCCTCGCCTTCAGGTAGAGACTCACATCCAGATCAGCACTCAGACACACACATAGTGTTTGAGGAGAGTTGTGATGGAGTGTGTGTGTGTGTGTGTGTGTTGTAGGTGCTGGCATCAGGCTGTCTGACGGCTCTGTGTGCCAGCGCTGGAGGGCAGGAGGGATGTGCGCTCGCTGAACAACCTGAGATTGACGTTCTGCTGGAGGCTTTACTGTCCTCGTGCTTCTCTGTCAGAGACGCTGCGCTCAGGGTCAGTGTCTCTCTCTTTCTGATGCATGTGACATCGTATTATGAAATCCTTTTAATCGAAGCCCGTCGACTCGCTCTTGTAGGGTCTGCTTGAGATGGAGCTGGCGTTGCCCACCGACGGCGCTGACGCCAGCGGTCTGAAGATGCTGAGGAGACTGTGGGTGGCCAAATTTGATGTGGAGGAGGAGGGCAGAGCGCTGGCAGAGAAGTGAGTCATGCACATTTTCACACTCCAGCTTCTGGTGCTGGTCCTGATGGGAGTTTAGTTGGTGCTAAAGCTGCTTTCCAAACTCAGACACAGCAGGAAAAAACACACAAGTTCATTTGAAGACATGGATCTGGGAAATGGTTCATCATGGGTACTCCAGTGCCGTTCCAGTTCTAATGAAAGCAATCCGGGCTCGTTTGTGGAAGTGAACTGCTGTTGATGTAGGATTTTTATAGCTAATATTTATTATAACATTTCTCATTTGTGCCAATAAAATTAAACAATAATGAATTATTTTACCAGCTGATAATAATAATAAAAACAAATGTTTCACCAGCTAAAATCATGGACATTTCTAAAGCGAATACACATAAAAATGAAAATAAAATTAAAATATTATTTCACCAGCTAAAATAATATTTATAAAGTGAATGCCAATTTGTGTCAAAATGAAATAAAATAAAAAAAATCATTATTTTACCAGCTAAAATAATGAACATTTGGAAAGTAAATATATGCACTTGTAAATAAAATGATAGTATAGATAATATATTGTTTCACCAGCTAAAATAAGTGACATTTCTAAAGTGAATATGGATTTAAATGAAATAAAATTGTAATATTTTGTGAACATTTATTTATATCAAAGTAAAATTAAATAAACATATTTCACCTGTGAAAATAATTGAAATTTTAAAGGGATTATGCAATTGTGTAAATAAAAATACAGCTAAAAATAGACATTTTTAAAGTGAATATGCATTTGTCACAATAAAATGAAAATAATTAAATATATATATATTTTTTTTAATGATTTCACCTGTTAAAATAATTGGCATTTATGCATTTGCATAAATAAATCAAATAAAAATAAATAAATGAACTGAAGTTTAGAGTTGAGATGTTGTGCAGTGGTGAGTCTTGCTCATGCGGTGTGTCTGTCTCAGACTCTGGCAGGCTCTGTGTATGGATCTGGTCCCTGAGCTGTGTTCGCTCCTGATTGAGGACGTGATCCACCACGAGGAGGCGGTGCGTTCGGCGGGGGCCGAGGCTCTGTCCAGCGCCATCAGCCAGTACCGGGAGCAGTCGGCCACCGTCCTGGCCCAGCTCACGGAGCTCTACCACCAGAAACTCTACGTGAGTCTCGCACCCCACATCAATCTTTCGTCACCGCAGCCTCCCAGAGAGAACGACGAAATTAAAGCTGCTGTGTTCACTGTCATAAATCACTCAGGCAGTCATTTTTAATTCATTGCCTACTATTTAAACTTTAAAGCCCATCATTGTGAAGGTGAGTCGTTGTGGATTGTGGTTTGCGTGAGTGAATGGGACGGCTTTGATTTAACGCTCAGTGATGCTTGTGTTCAGAGACCTCCTCCGGTTCTGGACACTCTGGGACGCGTCATTTCTGAAGCTCCTCCTGACCAATGGGAGGCCAGGTGAGAGAATGATTCCATGAGTTATTATAGAAATTATAGTTAGAGAGTTTGTCTTTTTTGTTTTTTTTAGCATTTGTTCATTCATGATATCTTTGGACAACATCTGTGGCAGAGTTCATTGAAATGATAGCTATTTAGAACATGTCTCATTTTTAGTTTTCTGTTTTTGATTTCAGTCTCTTTGTTTTTATTTCAGTTTTAGTTTTTATTATTAGTTTTCATTTATTTATTCATTAATTTATGATTTATATGGACAACATCTATGGACATGTTAGTTGTTATAAAAAATAGTTACTTAGAAAATGTCTCTAATATTTTTAGCTTTTTGATTTCAGTTGTTTTAGTCTTTATTTTTAGCTTTCATTTATGTATTTATGATGTCTTTGAACAACATTTGCGGCAATGGCAGAAATATAAAAAAGATGATTATTTAGAAGAAATTTTTTTTTTTTTTTGCAATTTCAGTTTAGTTTTAGTCTTTATTTTTAGTTTATTCCTTCCTTTCCTCTTTTCTCCCTTCCTTCCTTCCTTCCTTTATTTATTTGTTATATCTTTGGTAAACATTTGTGGCAATGTCAGATTTATTAAAGTGAGGTATTATAGAAATGATAGCTATTTAGAATTTTTTTAATTGTGTTTTTGATTTTATTTTTCACTTATTTATTTGGTTTAATTATTTTTTGAACATGATTACTTTTTAGTTTCTTATTTTGTTTTAGTTGGCTATTAGTTTTCATTTTCATCCTTATAACATTTAACCATTAAACTAAGAAAACCCTTTTGTTTAGCTGGTCATGGCAGTTAAATGACTGCATATCTTGGCACAGACAAGCTTGTCATGTCATTCTCATGTTTATACGCTTATATATAACGTTCTGATTATACTTTCCTGTTTTTTAACATTCACAGTGCTGCACATTTGCCTGCAGAACTTTATACGTACAATATATTCCTTGAATGTTTTGATCAGAAATATTTGTGATAATCAGCATCATGCTACAGATGTGGTCCATGAGTGTCGAGTTGAAAATCACCCAGAATGTTTCTTCAGCGGAGTTGATAAATCAGTTTGCTCCATGAATAGGGCTTGTGAGTGATGCGTTTCCTGTGTGCAGGTGCGGCATCGCTCTGGCGCTCAACAAACTGGCTGAGTTCCTGGATGAGAGTCAGGTGACGCCCCTCTTCCTGTTCTTCGTGCCGGACGCTCTGAACGACAGACACACGGAGGTGCGACGCTGCATGCTGGACGCAGCGCTGTCCGCCCTCAACACACACGGCAAGGTACTCCGTCCAGCCCAGCACAAACCATCAAAAACATCATAAACCTGGAACAATATTAAAACTAATTGTTAGATCAAAAACTTAAAAACCGTAAAATTACTGGTTACACTTTCTTTTAAGGTTTCCTTGTTACAGTGTAATTATACCTTCAAGTACTGAGTAATATTAATTAATCAAATGCACTTACTATATGGTTAGGATTAGGGTTTGACAGAGTTTTTAATTGTGCATAATTCATTATTACAACAGTAAGTACATGTAACGTGTAACAAGGACACATTAAAATGAAGTTTTACCAAATTACTAACTGAAAAACTAAAACTGAACTAAAAAGAAATGAAACCTAAATAGTAATATTTTCAAAAAAACAATTGCTTTTGTTTCACCAGCTAATATAGTTGGCATCTCTAAAGTGAATATGTATTGTGGCAAAATAACAGTAAATTAAAATTAATTTCCCTGACTGTCTCTGTCTCTGTCTGTCAGGATAACGTGAACTCTCTGCTGCCCGTGTTTGAGGAGTTTCTGAAGAGCGCGCCGCAGGACGCCAACTATGACTCGGTGCGGCAGAGCGTGGTCATCCTCATGGGCTCGCTGGCCAAACATCTGGACAAGAGTGACCCTAAAGTCAAACCCATCGTGGCCAAGCTGATCACGGCCCTCTCCACTCCCTCACAGCAGGTCTGCATCTCTTTTTCTGTCTTTAGTTTTAATTAACATCCAGTGTTAATATGGTATTTGTTTTTTAATTAATTTTTATTTATTTTTTTCCCCAATTTAATTTCAGGTAAAGATTTGATATAGTTCTGGTGGTATTATTAACTTCTTTCCTGAGATAAATTTATTTTTTTGTCATTTTTATTAGTTTTTATTAGGTAGTAAGTTACTTGGTAGTTAACAATAATTAACTGGTATAAATAATTAACTGATAAATGTTTTGTAATTGCTGACTAGAAACAAACATGTTTTAGAAACTGTAGAGGCTTTTTAAAGCTACACGGATTGCTTGGCCATGTGAACACAAATGCTCCTGGGAGCTAAATAGGACAATTTAATTTATACATTTTTATTGCATTTTTATTTAGTTTCCGTCGACAGTAATAACATTGCATTCATCTCAGATGGTCTGGTCACCTGGTATTAAGGTGCTTGTCTCTCTGTGTCTCTGGTTGTCCTCAGGTTCAGGAGTCGGTGGCCAGCTGTCTTCCTCCTCTGGTTCCTGCTATAAAGGAGGACGCCGGTGGGATGGTGCGCAAGCTCCTGCAGCTCCTGCTGGAGAGTGACAAATACGCCGAGCGGAAGGGAGCCGCGTACGGACTGGCCGGGTTGGTCAAAGGTCTGGGCATCCTGTCTCTCAAACAGCAGGAGATCATGGCCACTCTGACAGACGCCATCCAGGACAAGAAGAACTCCAGACGCAGAGAAGGTGAGCACAGCTGCAGATTATTTTACAGTCCCTTTACTCATGTACATACTATGTGCTTATTATAGTAACTAGGTACTAACCCTGAACCTACGCCTACCCCATGCAGTTACCTTATATTACCAGTACTCTTAGGTAGCTACACTAGAAGTACACTGTAAGTTCACCTACATTAAAATAAAGTGCAACATGAAGCTTCATGGAAAACTAATGACTTAAATTAAAAGCTTAATGGGTTAAACAAATAATGGGCATGACAAATAATATATTTATGCAATGCAAATAAAGTAAACAAGTGATGATAAATTAAATAATGGTGAACAAAATGATGCAAAATAAATTCAACCTATTTTGAGCCAGTGCATGAGTTGTGGTGCTCATATGGGTGAATCAGGTTCGAGTCCAGCTTTTGTACAGCTCACGTTCCCTAATTTTTTCTCGATAATTCTGTCTTCTCTCTTGGATATTTGTTTATTAAATAAACCCAAATAAATATAAATGCAGACAGAGTAAAGAAAGAAAATTATAAAATGAAGAAAAAGTAAGAGAAAGAGTAAATGACTAGTAAGAGTTGAAGGTAGAAATAAGCTAGTCATGTTCTCTGTGACAGGTGCTCTGTTCGCGTTTGAGATGTTGTGTAACATGCTGGGGAAGCTGTTTGAACCGTACGTGGTCCATGTCCTTCCTCACCTGCTGCTCTGTTTTGGTGATGGGAACCAGTACGTCAGAGAGGTACAAACTCTTCTGTTTTAAATTCATCATGCTGAACTTGGTGGCCCCGTCCACAGTGAAATCTCATTGGTCCAAAATCCTGCATTACATACATTAAGCTTCAGCAACTTTGTGGCAGGGTTCTTTGTTTGTTTTTTTGCTTTCAGTAAATCCTACAAACTACTTCTCTAAAACCGTGTTGTGTCTGATCTAGTTAGACTGAGGTTGCAAATGAATGTATCTGTCCGTTGAGATGTTGCATGATGTTTGCTGTGTGTCAGGCGGCGGATGACTGCGCTAAGGCTGTGATGAGGAATCTGAGCGCTCACGGCGTGAAGCTGGTGCTGCCGTCTCTGCTGGTGGCTCTGGAGGAGGAGTCCTGGAGAACCAAAGCAGGTCTGTTTTGGGATGAAAAATATTTTTGGGAGTGTTGTGTTCAGGCCTTTGTCTGCTGAAGAGATATGAATATTGTTTTGTATTTTAGTTTGTGTTTTTTAGTATTTTTTTTAAATATAGTATATTTTACTTAAATTATTATAATTATTATTATTGTTATCATTTATTATCATTCTCTCATATGGTAATGCAGAGCATTGTTTAATTATTTATTTTTAATTATATTATAGAATTGTTTTTATTATAGTATGTTATTTTAATTGTTGATAGTTTTTTGTAATTATTTATTTAATATTATTATTACAATTATTTATTCATTATCACTGTCTCACATGAAAATGCATAGCATAATTTTTTTTATAGCATTTGTTTGTCATATTTATTGTATTTTATTTTTTACCTATTATATATTGCATTATCTATTTGACATAATATTTTTTGTTTTATTTATTGTAAGTATAGTTTTTCATTTTTATGATTTCTATTTTATATTAATCGTTATTGCTGTTTCAGATGGTAATGCAGATCATTATTTTAGTATTTTATAAAAAAAAATTTTTTATTATTTTTATTTTATTAGTAGTAGTATTTTTAATTATTAAATTTATAGTTTTTGTTATTATTATTATTATGCATTTAGTATTTTTTTATTGATTATTATTACTGTCTTATAAGGAAGTGCAGGACATTTTTTTATGTTTTTTATTATAAGATTATAAGTTTTATTATAAGAATTATTATTAATCGTTACCAGTGCTTCACATGGAAATGCAGAAGTATAATGCTTTTGTATTATTTGTAATGCTCTCATGGCTGTGTCTGTAGGGTCGGTGGAGTTGTTGGGTGCGATGGCGTTCTGTGCTCCTAAGCAGCTGTCCTCGTGTCTGCCGAACATCGTTCCCAAACTGACGGAGGTTTTGACGGACTCTCATGTGAAGGTGCAGAAGGCCGGTCAGCAAGCGCTCCGACAGATCGGCTCCGTCATCCGCAACCCTGAGATCCTGGGTATGAAATATTATTGCTTAAATGCTTAATGCTTTTTGGTTTGAGTGGAAAGGGTAGCACAGTGGGGCTTTAATGGAAGCGTTTAAGGTTCGATCCATACATAATCACTGAACCGATATTGTGAATTGGACAGCGATCACCCCCATCCTGCTGGATGCTTTGACCGACCCGTCTCATAAGACGCACCACTGCCTGCAAATGCTGCTGGACACCAAGTTTGTGCACTTCATCGACGCCCCGTCTCTGGCTCTGATCATGCCCATCGTCCAGAGAGCGTTTCAGGACCGTTCCACCGACACACGCAAGATGGCTGCGCAGATCATCGGAAACATGTACTCGCTTACTGACCAGAAGGTGGGTTGATAATTTCTGTTTCCTTTTTTCCACCAAAGCTGGTGTTATTAAGTTTGAATTTAATTTTTATAAACAAATGTTTCAGGTTTTTCAGATTGGATGAGCCAATAAAATAAAAAAATAAAGCCTTTTATTCAGCAAGGATGCATTAATTTTATCAAACAAGACATTTATAATTCTACACACAATTTCAACTTCAACGAATTCTGTTCTTTTGAATTTTCTGTTCATCAAAGAATCCTGAAAAAACTGTTTTCAACATTGATATAATCAGAAATATTTCTTGAGCAGCAAATCAGCATATTAGACTGATTTCTGAAGGATCAGGAGTAATGATGCTGACAATTCAGCTTTGGTCACAGGAATAAATTACATTTTACAGTAATTTTACATTTGAAATTGTAATAATATTTCACAACATTTCTGTTTTTACTGTACTTTTGTATTAGCTTCTTTCTAAAACATTAAAAAAAAAATGTTTAACCAGTAGTGTAAAATAAATACTAGTACTGGCAACAAAATTAATCAAAAACTATTTTATTTTTCTCAGTTTTGTTATTTATTTATTCAGCAATTTTTTATTTATTTATTGTTTACCAGATCATTTTTGCTTAAGCATCCATAGTTGGATTCATTTGGTTAAAGAATTGTTCATTCAGATGTGAAATATTATTAGAATCAATATACTAGAAGAAATTGTTGCACTCCAAATAAGTCAAATCTTTTTGCTTCTGGTGCGTAGAGCCAAAAAGTCAATGCAAACAAACAGAAAAACTATCATTAGAATACAAGCCACTTTAGGCTTTATTGACACCATAGTTTTAGATAAGATCACCTCTTAACTGTGGTAAATCACTGTAACTCACGGCCTTGAGTGGATCTTGGCTTTAATATCTCTTTATGTGTTGTATTTGTTTGCAGGATCTGTCTCCATATCTCCCCAGCGTGATTCCAGGACTCAAAGCGTCTCTGTTGGACCCCGTGCCCGAGGTAATATCAGCCGCACTGATCCGCGAGAGCTTCTGAAGCCTGCTGGCATTAACTGTGTTATATGTGAATGTGTTTTTAACGGCGTCTGTCGATCAGGTGCGGACCGTGTCGGCTAAGGCTCTGGGTGCTATGGTGAAGGGAATGGGCGAGTCCTCCTTCGACGATCTGCTGCCGTGGCTCATGGAGACGCTGGCGTCTGAACAGAGCTCTGTGGATCGATCCGGTGCCGCTCAAGGTGAGAGAGCCATCACTGCACCATTAGAGGGCAGCAGAGAGCTGCACCACACATATATTACACCTGCACATGTGTGTTTGTCTTTCTACTTCTCTGTTGTTCTTCATTCCTCTTTATCTTCGTCCTTTAGGTTTGGCTGAAGTTATGGCAGCGTTAGGTGTGGAGAAGCTGGATAAACTGATGCCAGACGTGGTTCAGACGGCCAGTAAGGTGGACATCGCCTCTCACGTCAGAGACGGATACATCATGATGTTCATCTACCTCCCTCTGACCTTTGGGGAAAGATTCACCCCATACGTGGGTCCCATCATTCCCTGCATCCTCAAGGTGAGAACGCATGAACTGAACTTTTAGATTCACATCGTTCAACTTTAATGAGTTTGAAAACTTTATGTAAACCCTTGAATTGTTAAAAATATATTTATTATTAAATGTTTATTTTAATATTAAGGTGCTGTTTACTTTCTTAATATTCAGGAAATAATTTTTCTTAATAAATTATTATTATTCTTAATATAAGAATGAGTCGAAGTTTAACAAACTGTTAAAAATAGATTATTTATATAGTAAGAAAATGTTTACTTAATATTTAAGAAAAGAAATGTTGAGATTTGTTTTCTTAATAATAAATTATTATAAATTGTTATTCATGAAGGAGTTCAAGAAGTTTAATATAAATTATTAAATATATTTATGAAAATGTTTATTTTAATAGTAAGAAAATGTTAACTTAATATTTAGAAAAATAAATACTGAGATTTATTTTCTTAATAATAAATCATTTTTTAAACTAACCGAGATTTAACTTCATGTTTTTATTTATTTATTTGAGAAATATTACAACATGTATTTTCTTAATAATAAAGTAGAATGAAATTCTTTAATTATTTCATAAATATTAAAACATTTATTTTAATTCTTATTACTTGATAAATGTTAAGAAAATAAATAGCTTATTTTCATCATCTTGTTTTGAGGGAAGGAATTTATTAATTTTCCTAACAAATTAAGAAAATATTTATTTTCTTAGTAAATGTTGCTGGTTAATCTGCAGCAATGGATCAATCTATGTTTCTCTAACAAAAAACTTTTTTTTTTCTTTTCACTAAAGAAAAAAATTTGTAACTATAAATAAATTTATAGTGACCGACAGTAATTATAATGGTAACCAAACATAGTAGGGAGAAAAAATACAGTGGAAGTCAATGGCTACCAGCAAATGAACATGCTTTATATTGCTGATCTGTTGCTGTCTTTTATTGGTTGTTTATACAGGAATATTGTTGTCATCTAGTTGTCTCTTTAGCATAGCTAAACTATTTGATGGGCGATTGTGTGTGTGTTCAGGCTCTGGCCGATGAGAACGAGTATGTGCGAGACACGGCCCTGCGCGCCGGCCAGCGCATCATCAGCATGTACGCCGAGACGGCCATCGCTCTGCTGCTGCCAGAGCTGGAGCAGGGCCTGTTTGACGATCTCTGGAGGATCAGGTACCAAACATCTGCCCTCCATCACTTCAGAGGATGGCTGTCACAGCGATGGATGCTGATGCTGAGTGTTTGTGTTCTCTTAGATTCAGCTCGGTGCAGTTGCTAGGCGACCTGCTGTTCCATATCTCCGGGGTAACAGGAAAGATGACAACAGAGACGGCATCAGAGGATGACAATTTTGGCACGGCCCAGTCGAATAAGGTAACAGTAATGAGCCTCTGGAACAGACCACAGTACGGCCGGGCTTTCATTACAAGACCAAAATATATCCCTCGCTTCCTGTTGTGTCCCAGGAAACTTTGTGTGTAAATGTTTGTAAAATATTTCCCCAGGCCATTATTGGAGCTCTGGGCGCAGAGAGACGCAACCGTGTGCTTTCTGGGCTCTACATGGGCCGCTCAGACATACAGCTGGTGGTCAGACAGGCGTCTCTCCACGTGTGGAAGATCGTGGTGTCAAACACGCCGCGAACGCTACGAGAAATCCTGCCCACCCTCTTCACGCTGCTGCTGGGCTTCCTGGCGTCCACCTGCCCGGACAAGAGAACGGTACAATCCAACGACAAACTGCACTCCCTTTTGATTCTGTGGCCTGCAAAAGATGCATTTGTTTTTTGGGATTTTTTTCCGTGTTAACAACGTATATTTAGCATCATACAAAGCATGCCATAATTTATTGTTTCATATATTTGATGTTTTTTTAAATCTTATATTAATTATGAATGTTTGTAATATTTATTTGAGAAAATAAATATTAATATTCATGTTTTCTTAATAATCAATTAAGAATGTATTTGTTAATTTTATGAAAATGAGAAATGTTAAGAAATTTTTTATTTTCTTAATATTTAAGAAAATAATTTTCATTATAGCACATTATTATTATTATAGTAATTCATATTTAAATCGTTTATTTTCTCAATATTTTTGAGAAAATATTAAGGACTGTATTTTCTTAATAAATTGAGAAAATGTTTAATGTAATGAAAATGTTTACTTTGTTAATATTTAAGTAATTATTTAAATTGCTGTTTATTGTCTCTTAAAAATAAATATTAAACATTTTTCTTAATAATAAATTAAAGTATTTGTTAGTTATAATATAATTTTTTTAAAGATATTAAAGAATTAATTTTTAATTTTAAGAAAATGTTTACTTTCCAAATATTAAAGAAAATCATGTTTCTAATAGCTAGTAATAGAAAATGATGTATGATGCATCAGTCCATGTTTCTCTACAGAAAAATTTGAATGCCTCCATTGCTTATGCTGTTTACTTTAATATCTGTGTTTCCAGATCGCTGCTCGTACTTTGGGTGACCTGGTGAAGAAACTGGGTGAGAAGATCCTGCCTGAAATCATTCCCATCCTAGAGGAGGGTCTGCGCTCGGACAAGAGCGACGAGAGGCAGGGTGTGTGTATCGGCCTCAGCGAGATCATGAAGTCCACCAGCAGAGACGCAGTGAGTGTCAGCTGATGAAATATGCTCAGCGGGTTCCTTCTGTTCATGTCACTGTGGTAACGCTGTGTTTTTGTGTCAGGTTCTGGTGTTCTCCGAGTCTCTGGTTCCCACCGTGCGTAAGGCCCTGTGTGATCCTCTGGAGGAGGTTCGTGAAGCGGCTGCCAAAACCTTCGAGCAGCTCCACACCACCATCGGTCACCAGGCCCTCGACGACATCCTGCCCACACTGCTCAAGCAACTGGTACTGCCTCCTTCCCACAATCCTCGCCTTTACTTTCAGAAAATAAAGAGAGGATAGACATTTCAAAAATGAATAAGCAACAAAATAGTATTAAAGGGATCGTTCACCCAAAAATAAAAATTGATTTACTGACCCTCCACTGACCACTCCAAACCTGTGTGAGTTTGGTGGGTAACCAAACCATTGCCGGCAGCCATTGACTTCCGTAGTATTTTTTTTTTTCCATACTATGGGAGGCAATGGCTACCGTCAGCTGTTCGGTTACAAACATTCTTCAAAATATCTTTTTTTGTGTGTTTAACAGCTGAAAGAAATTCATACAGGTTGAGGATGAGTAAATGATGACAGAATTGTAATTTTTGGGTGCACTCTTTTTAAGAAACAAAAAAATAAATAAGAAAAAGATAAATAATGTAAGTCATGCTCAGTAGATCTAATATACATATGCTTCAATTCAAATGTTTGGGTTTTTGAATGAAGACTCTTCTGCTCACCGAAGCTGCATTTATTTGATCAAAAATAGTTAAAATTCTATTTTGTATTGTAATATATTTTAAAATGTAATTTATTTCTGCGATCAAAACTGAATTTTCTGCATCATTACTCCAGTCTTCAGTGTCACATGATCCTTCAGAAATCATTCTAATATCCTGATTAAGAAACATTTCTGATTATTAAATAAATAAATATAGTACTGTTAGTTCTCTTATTCTCAATTTCCAGTTTCCATCCATCCAGGCTGCTTCAAAACAGTATGCATGGTGAACTAAAATGTGCTTGCATCTTGTTGCAGGAGGACGAGGAGACCTCAGAGTTTGCGTTGGATGGATTGAAACAGGTCATGTCTGTGAAGAGTCGATCTGTCCTGCCTTACCTCGTGCCTAAGGTGAGTTCTCTTTAATAGAGGCATAAACAAAGATTAATAACCTTGTATATCCAGTCTTTTGAATAACAAAGGCAGTATAATAAAAGCTTTTTTTTGGGCCAAGAACTGCCCACTTCTTTACTGACATTTAAAGTGACCAACCACAGTGTTATTTTGTGTAATTATTTACAATGTTTTATCAAGATTAAGCTCTTTATATTTGAAAGATTTGATCTCACAAACCTCGAAAAATGTCAAACTTGTGCCACTCATTATATCCACCCAATACCTTGTACATCCAACCAGTGTTATTTTAGAATTATTGATGAACTAATATTGTTCTTCTTAATATTTTGAATTAGATTTTATAGCCTATTTTCTGTTTTGCCCTGCCCCAGACCTTTGTTGGTCATCTGACATTTCATATAGTTGATTGATATGTAGAGAACGTAGTTAGAATGTCCCTAAAGTTCAAGATATGGGGCAAAAATGCCTCTGTTTGAGTGTTTGTCTCATATTTACATCATACAGTTAAGCAATAGCAGTAGGCTAAGTGCAATATCACATCAGTGCAAATGTGATACTGATCTTATACAACAGTTCAGTAAGTAAGAAGTTAATATTGTGTTATTTTAGACACGTTGTCTGTTTTGCTAAATTTTGCCAATGAAAATATAAAGACGAAGCAGATCTGTTCATCTCCCAGCAACACAGTGGCATTTAATTTCTTAATGCACGTTTTGAATGAATTGGGCGAACCATTTGGCGTGTTGAACCATTGGCCACAGGCGTGTTGGATTTGAAGCGGCACTGCACAGATCGATCGCTGTATAACATCAAAGTACCGCGAGAGCGATTCAAAAGCATAAGGAGTTGTCTGCTCTCTGTAGCTCTTGCGGTACTTTGATGTCCCAAACCGATCGATCTGATGATGATGATCTGCTTCAAGTTGAACAAACCTAATGATTCAATGAACCATTTACTTCACTCCTGAATGAATCAGCGATTTGAACGAATCAAATGAATGAATAAATGACTCGTGACTTAATCAAGACATTTACCACCACCTACTGCACCTACTATTATTTAGAGTATCACTTCTTTAAAGAAATATTTTCATATTTCCATTGTAATAATAATAAAATTCATAAAATAAATTATTAAAGGTACAGTTCACCCACCAAAAATTGACAACTGTTTCATCATTTACTCACCCTCATGGTCCAAAATATGTAATACATTTTATCAAACAAAATATTTCTTGCTGAATCTACTTTTTGTAATGTCTGTTTGATGCTTTACACAACAATGACTTTAAATGATCTTTTGGGAGTAATTTCTCAGTCAAATTTGATGTGCGACTAATTTGGGATTTAATTAGATTCATAATTTTAATAGCTTACCAGGCCTAGTTTTTTATGATTTTAGTTTTAGTTAACAATAATAACCACACATTTGCATAAAGCCAGCCAATCAGAATGGATCTCTCTGTTTTAAGAAAGCTCTAGCCGTTATTGTGTGCATCACGGCCGTCTGTGGGCGTCTCTCAGAAGGAGACTAGACTATTCTTTGCACTTGTTTCACTGTTAAAATTGGACTCTATTCCAGATTTATGTTATTTAACGCTTTATTTTTATCCTCTAGCTGACGGCTCCTCCTGTAAACACGCGTGTCCTCGCCTTCCTGTCTGCGGTGGCAGGAGACGCTCTGACGCGACACCTCGGGGTGATTCTGCCCGCTCTGCTCTCCTCTCTCAAAGACAAGCTGGGCTCAGAAGAGTGCCTGCAGGTGAGCACGACA
This sequence comes from Barbus barbus, assembly GCF_936440315.1. Classification (NCBI taxonomy): domain Eukaryota; kingdom Metazoa; phylum Chordata; class Actinopteri; order Cypriniformes; family Cyprinidae; genus Barbus; species Barbus barbus. Next base: position 27,978,525 of record NC_136756.1, on the reverse strand, counting down.
GCTGTCAATCATTTCTACTTAATCCACCACCGGTCAAAAACATTGGAATAATTAAGATAGTTTAATGTTTTTGAAAGAAGTCTTTTCTCCTCTCCAAGGATGCATTTATTTGATCAAATGTTATTACAATTCAAGTGTTTTCTATTTGAATATATTGTAAAATGTAATTTATTCCATGATCCTTCAGAAATCATTCTAATATGCTGATCAAGAAGCATTTATTATTAATAATATTATCAATGTTGAAAACAGTTGTATCGCTAATTTTCTTCATGTTGTCGTGGAAACCATGATATATTAACATTCAAAGGTTTGGGGTAAGATTTAAAAAAAAAAAAAAAAATAGAAAAGAAATTAACACACTCCGCAAAGGAGCCATTAATAAAACAAAGTGAGTAATATTACAATTGTATAATTATTACAAAAGATTTGTTTCATAGAACTTTCTATTCATCAAAGAATCCTGAAAAACAAAATGCATCACAGTTTCCACAAAAATATGAAGCAGCACAACTGTTTTCAGCATTGATAATCATCAGAAATGTTTGTTGAACAGTAAATCAGTATATTATAATGATTTCTGAATGATCATGTTACACTGAAGACTGGAGTAATGATGCTGAAAATACAGCTTTGATCATAGGAATAAATTACATTTCACAATATATTTAATTTCAAGACAGTTATTTTAAGTTGTAATATTATTTCACAATTTTTACTGTGTTTTTGATCAAGTAAATGCAGACGGGACTTCTTTATAAAACATTAACAAAAATCATCATTTTGACCAATAATACACGCACTCAACTTTTTCTGCAACAGAAATGAACAACAGTGTAAATGTGGTGTTTCTGGTCGTCTGCAGGAGCTGAGCAACTGTCAGACTGTGATCCTCTCGGTGGAGGAAGAAGTCGGCCAGAGAATCATCATTGAGGATCTGCTGGAGGCCACGCGAGGAGCAGACGCTGGGCTGAGGCAGGCGTCTGTCACCATCCTCAACGGATACTTCTCTCGAACACGGCTGGACTACAGCACTCACACACGCATGCTGCTGTCTGGCCTCATGCGGCTCATGAACGACCCCAACCCCGAGGTGCTCAGCCAGAGCTGGGACACCATCAACTCCATCACAAAGGTAAGCGATGCTTTCATCCGTGTACTTGAGCGGAACTCCTGAAAGTCCATGTTTTTACCTGCTATTATCATCTATTTCATGCGATCCAATCGCAAGCCACAAGTAAACTGGGTTTTTAAGATCCTTGATCTGCTAGTAAGGTGGAGATGTTTTAAATAACATCTCAAGTGTCAAATACAGTAGCAAAAAAAAAAACAAGTTATATACACACACACACATATAATATATATATATCTACACACTCACTTTACTCATGTATTAAAGTTTTTGTAAGAAAATATTACAATATTTTGCTGTATATACATTACTATCTCAAATTAAAAAAAAAACATTGTTCTTTTGAACTTTCTGTTCATCAAAGAATCCTGAAAAATAACACAATTTCGACAAAAATAATATTCGGCAGCATAACTGTTTTCAATGTTCATAATAATCAGAAATATTGAGAAACCAATCAGCATGTTAGAATGATTTCTGAAGATCATGTGACTCTGAAGACTGGAGTAATGATGCTGAAAATTCAACTTTGATCACAGAAATAAATTGCATTCTACAATACATTTATAAAAAAAATTATTTTAAATACTAATATAATTTCATACTTTTTTACTGCATTTTTGATCAAATAAATGCAGCCTTGGTGAGCAGAAGTGACTTCTTTCTCCTATATTTATTACTTGATTTATGCTACTACCAGGATTTAAACAAGAAATATGAATAAAAATACGACTGGTATTGTCGTTTGGTTGATACAGTTCTCATAACTTCACTGTGTTTGTGCAGAAACTGGATGCTGGCAGTCAGCTGTCCTTGATTGATGACCTGCACAGGGACATCCGCTCTGCTGCCGCTGAGGTCAGAGGTCAACACCTACCTGGCTTCTGTCTGCCCAAGAAGGTAAGAATCACTTGCAGTGGCAAACTACAGAGCAAAATTCAGCACATGTTGATTCTGATTGCACATAATCAATATGGAAGTGTTCAGAATGACACACTGCCTAATATTTGTGAAAAAATTAGTATACGGTTTTGAATACCCAGTTAGCCTACTGCATATGACAAAATATATTCAGCTGTCATAAATGAACTGGAGCAACTATGATTTTTAACTTTTTGTTCTTTGACTCATTATTTGATGGGAGAGCCAAAATTTTGAACACGTATGACATTCAAAATGCAAAAGAGTTTTTATTGTCAAGATTATAACTGGATGTCACTTGCAGTGTGGCATATTGATTCCAGTTGATGATATTTGTCAAACTACTGTTGGAAACACTGTTATACTGCACACCATTTCTCATACTGTATTTATTATGTTGTCGTAGGAAGTATACAGCATGTATGTGGCGGTAAAAAAAACAAAACATAAAAGCAATTCAATATGAATATGAAAGTGTCATTATTGTAAACAAACTATTGTTAATAATTGTCTGTAATTTAATTCATTCTAGAATAAAAGGAAATATAAGTATTAGCTAAAGTTCAACTTAAACTGAAATGCAAATACGTTTAGGTTGAAGTACTGAAAATACAAAAACAAAAACATGAATTGCATTAAAAGCTAAATAGAATCATTTAAAAATTATATTTAAAAAAATATATAAAAATGACAAAAGCAAAGTGAAGCCTTATGAAAATGAAAACATGTCGTTATTTTTAAGTAAAACTTCTAAAAAATAATGTTCTGTAGATGAAATGAAGCTGAAAAAAATAGAAATAATAGATTTTTTAAAAAGACTTCAGCATAATTTAAATTTTACATTGGTATCTAACTGAAAATACATTTAAGTGCTAAAATTACTACAACAAAAGCTGCAAAAAAATTAATGTTAAATAGATATATTTTAAAAGAAAAAAAACAAAGTATTCCATTCTGAATGCAGCATTTATGAATGGGAGAATATTGTTATTATTAACTAAAATTAAAGCTAAATAGAATTATTTAAAAAACAAAATATGACGAAAGCAAATATAAGTATTAGATTAAAAAAAACGGGCAAAGTTGGCAACTAACTGACATGTGTAAGTACTAAAATCACAAAAAATTAAATATGAAATATGAAAAAAGAAACTAATGTAAAGATTTAAAAAAAATATATATATATTTAAAATGTTGCCTTGTTAACTAATTGAAATATGTTGTAAATGCTAAAATTACAAAAAAAAAAAACGAAGTAACATAAAAACTGAAAATATAAAAATAAGCTAATTCAATATAGCAATAAATACTGTAATAGTATATGAATAATCCTGCAGTAGCACTGATGTGACGTTCTGTGTATTTTTCCTCAGGGAGTGACGTGTATTCTCCCCGTGCTGAGGGAGGGTGTGCTGACAGGAAGTCCTGAGCAGAAGGAGGAGGCGGCTCGTGCGCTGGGCGGAGTCATTAAACTGACATCAGCGGAGGCGCTGCGGCCCTCTGTGGTCAACATCACCGGACCGCTCATCCGTATCCTAGGAGACCGTTTCGCTTGGTCTGTGAAGACGGCTCTGCTGGAGACGCTCACTCTGCTGCTGGCCAAAGTCAGTGTCCATCACGCCTCTGTCCTCATGCTGAGTTAGACCCTTCATTCACACCCATAACTCCTCTCTCTCATGCGCAGGTGGGCATTGCTCTGAAACCCTTCCTGCCGCAGCTCCAGACCACCTTCCTGAAGGCCCTCCTGGACTCCAGCCGGGCCGTGAGGCTGCGGGCGGCAGAGGCTCTGGGTCAGCTGGTCTCCATACACACTAAAGTAGATCCACTGTTCACAGAACAGCTGTCGGCCATACGCAACGCAGAGGACTCTGGAGTCAGGTAAAAAACACACTTCTGCAGCAGTTATGGCATGAAGATTGCAAATACAGTACTGTACTGAAAAAAAATCTCTTCTGCTCAACACGGCTGCATTTATTTGACCAAAAATGCAGTAGAATCAGTAATATTATGAAAATATTATTACCATTTTCTATTTGAATATGCTTTAAAATGTAACTGTAATGCAGCGCTGTATTTTCAGCATCATTACTCCAGTCTTCAGTGTCACATGATCCTTCAGAAATCATTCTAATATCCTGATTTACTGCTCAAGAAACATAATATCAATGAAATAATTCAGTTATCATCACACAGGTGTGCTGCTTAAGATTTTGTAAAAACCTTTTTTAGGATTCTTTGATGGATAGGAAGTTCAAAAGAGCAGCATTTATTTTTGTACTTTCACTTTTGATCAATTTAATCCATCCTTGCTGAATAAAATATGAATTTTCTTACGAAGTAGTTGAATATGAAATGTTGGTTTGTTTAAATAATTTTATTAGGTGAAAATAAAAAGAGTACAGAGTGACAAGAAATGAAACAAACTATTCAGGAAATAGTGTGTACTGGTGCGATGAGCCATTTTACGGTTCGATGCTTATTATAACAAAATGACACCAATCAGAGTTAAATATCCCAGAAGGCCACAGATACTGACAAATTTGTGTTCACCCTTGGGAAAATAAATGATTTTTGAAAGTTGTCTGAAATTATTATGTATTTTTTATCAAACATTTGTCTTAAGGCTAGCTGGCAGTAGCTGATTCATAACCACTATAGTTTTTGCCAAATTAATTAGTCACTATTAATTATTATTAGCTCTTGCTCATAATTAAGGTTTCTAATGTATCTTCTGTAGAGAAAAGTTATTTTAAGTTTGTCAGTCACTCTGTTGTTGTCTTTATTCTGCAGGGAGACGATGTTGCAGGCCCTGCGCTTCGTCATCCAGGGTGCAGGAGCAAAGGTCGACCCCACCATCAGGAAGAGCATCACCACCACACTGCTGGGCATGCTGGGACATGATGAGGTACAGCTACTAGTCAGGGTTATTATGGTTAACTAAAATTATGAAAAAAATGTCATATATAAAATACATTTTTTAAACAGGTTGCACAGCCAACATTTCTCATTTGCATTTAGTTTATTACTAAAACAAAATGAATCAAAACTATATAGACATATTCAAATTAAATGAAAAAACTAAAACTTATAAAAATGACAAAAATACATCAGAATTACTAGAACTTTAGGTAGTTAAGATTAAAACAAAATAAGAACTATAGTAGTATCTTGATACTACAATAACACTGCTAGTATTGCATTTTTAGTTTTTACTCGACACATATATTAACAAAAGATTCAAATATAAATGTAGTAATTTTAATAGTTTTATGTGTCGAGTAAACAAAAATATTTTTGTATTATATTTCTTATAACATTTTATTATATTGTGTGTGTGTATATGCAGAAGTTTTAAATAATTAAATATAGTATAAATATAGATATATTGCTATTGCTATAATATTATTTTAGTCCTATTATAGACCATACTTAAGGATTGTCTCTCTCTCACTCTCTCTAAATAAATAAATATATATATATATATATATATATGCATGCATAGACAATACTTAAAGATTGTCTATTTATAGTGTATGTTTGTATGTAAATTGTGTGTGTAAAATATTAATATTTAAATGTATTTGCATTTATTAATATATTATCTGAAAACTTTTTTACTCCTATTATTACTTCTATGTTTGAAGATATGCAAGAATATGAGTGGATGTGATCTTTGTCTTTAAAACAGTAACTAGCACAGGATGTGGTTGTGAGTGTGTCATTGTTGCCTTACCTCTCTCTCTCTCTCTGTGTGTGTGTGTGTGTGTGTGTGTGTGTGTGTGTGTAGGATGCTACGAGAATGGCCTCTGCAGGCTGTGTTGGCGAGCTGTGTGCCTTCCTGTCAGAAGAGGAGCTCAAGAATGTGTTACAGCAGCATGTCCTTGGTAAGATCACACACATCTCGGGCCTGCCAGTGCTTTGGGATGAGATGCATCAAGAAAAGCACTTCAATCTAGAACTGAATCCTCTCATGTTATCCGTTTGTCTGCAGCGGATGTGTCTGGCGTGGACTGGATGGTGCGTCACGGCCGTAGTTTGGCTCTGGCTATTGCGGTGAAGTCCACTCCTGTTCGGCTGTGTTCGGAGGAGTACAGCTCGACTGTGCTGGAGGCCGTCTTATCCAGTGCCACCGCAGACAGAGTAAGACACCGCAGTGAATCAGCAGAAAGTCCCACTCGTGTTGCAACCCAGTAAGGCTAAAAAATGCCTGTTTAGGGCCAAATAAATCTTAAAATTGACAGTCAAAACATAGGAATATTCAAATGTTTGTTCATTGCTTGAACCTTTAAAACTTTCCTAAAGCCACTGACTGGTTCTTCCTCATAAATGCTCACTGCAGCAGCTTTTCATACTGAATAAAGCTCAGGGTTTCTTTTAGTCATATATGTGTTTCCAGACTGTTGTCCCTATCCTGATGTTTAAAATGTAAAATTAAGAACTTAAAAAAAAAAAGATAATAAATAAGTTAATTGATTTATTACATTTAAATAAAAAAAATTTTTTTATCATAAATTTAATTTCAAGCAGAGTGGTTTTTCGTGACATTTAGAGCAGGGAATCACAATTGTCCATGACTGAATAAATTGTAAACTTTTATATGCTTTAAGAAAAAAAAATTGTTATTGTAAACAATGTATTGAAATTGTATTGTAATCCATAATACTGTTGGTTTTGCCTTGAATAGCCATTGCTACTGATAAGGCATCATAATATCATCAATAAATACATAAAATAATTTATCACATGTTCAATATGGTCTGAAAAATCTGGACATTTGAGTATGGAATAGTATCGAATTTGAAATGGAAAATGTGTAAGAACCTTGGAAGCCTGACTTCTGGACATCGTTTAACACCAGCCAATGAGATTAGAGCTCATTATATTTACAAGATCTTGCTTTTTTATGCTATGCATTCATGAACGCTCTATTGTGTAACTGTGGTGCAAACATTTGATTCTCATCTCTCTGTGTGTGTGTGTGTGTGTGTTTTCTGCAGATCCCCATTGCCTGCAGCGGCATCAGAGCCATGGGTTACCTGATGAGACACCAGCTCCGCTCAGGAGGACCGGAGAGCATCTCGCCCCGCATCATCACGCAGTTCGTCAAGGTGAGACTGACTCCAGCAAACACTGAGATAAACCACCTACCATACAGTAGTGTACAGATTACTGTATAATGCACACTGCATAGTCAATATGTTTGGTAACACTTTACAGTAAGTTAGTTTGCATTAACTAACAATGAGCAATACATTTGTTCTAGTATTTAATAATATATGTCAGCATTAGTTAATAAAAATAAAGCTGGTTATTGTTAGTAATGTTAACTATGGTCTAATAAGTAATAGTAATTGTTGAAATTAACATAATAAATGCTTTAGAAGTATTTCTCATTGCTAGTGAATTTATCACTATTGTTTCTGGTTCATTAGAGCACTTTGCATTATGGGAGACAATTTGTCATGTCGTGTAGGGCTGGATAATATGGACAAGAATATAATTTTGTTTCATATCATTCAAAATTGCTATTAAAATATTCATTTAATACCATTAATAGGGAAGGAAATGCATTTGACATTTGTTAGACTTCAACAATGAACATGAACAACTAGTTTGAGTAAATAAATTTATGGACGTGTGAAATTAATTGTATTTTAGGCACGTATAATTAAAAAGGTATAAGGTGAAATCATAAAACTTCAATGATTTAATCAATGTTTTAAAATGTAATCAAATGTTAATATAACAATTAGCAGTTTTTATTTTTCTTGTCAAATGAGGTGCTGCACAAGAAAAGTTGTATAGTGTATAAATTAGTACATGAATAAAAATATCTTGGTTATATGATATTCCTTAAAACTAATAATAGTAAATCATTGTCATGTTTTTATTATGATTATTACTTTAAGTACATTTACTGTACAATAGTAATACATTTCTGGCATAATTTCTACAAAATATTGAAAATTAAAAAAAAAAAAAAAACTTTGTCAATATGGACTTAATGATAAATTGATTTATCACTATCTGGTTATGTTCCATACATATTCCATAAGATGTTTATTGTACACCATTGCGAACAAACTCAAACACGTTAGTTGGACTCTTCCTTGGCTCCTCCCACAGTGTCTGCAGAACCAGTCGAGTGACATTCGTCTGGTGACGGAGCGCGTGCTGTGGTGGGTGTGTAAGGAGGCGGAAACTCCCGCTCTGGAGCCCAGTCTGGTCAAACCGGTCATCAAAGCTCTGCTGGACAACACCAAGGACAAGAACACCAGCGTCCGAGCGCAGAGCGAACACACACTCGTCAGCCTGCTGCGGCTGCGCCAGGGAGAAGACGGCATGCAGGTCAGTCATCACACGATGTTGCTCTCTTCCATGCACCATAAAAATGATGTAATCTAAATCGAATTATCTAAATGTAAAAAGTGTATTTTTTATTATTAAAGAAAATGCAGGCCTCTATCTTTGAATCTGCTGATTTGCAAAAAAAAAACTAATATTACTTAATCAGATGATGCTGATGCTTAGTTTTTTTTTCCACAAAATAAGAATGAGGATGTTTAAAAAAAAAATGTGTGTGTACCTGTTTTTATATCCTGGTGGGGACTTGAGCCTGAATACACACAGACTCATGGGGACTCGTGTCACGGTGGGGACCTAAATTGAGGCCCCCATGGGTAAACAAGCTTATAAATCATACAGAATGGTGTTTTTTGAGAATGTAAAAATGCAGAAAGTTTGCTGTGAGGGGTAGGTTTAGGCGCAAGGTTGGTGTGGGGTGATAGAAAATACGGTTTGTACAGAAGAAAAACCATTACGTCTATGGACAGTCCCCACAAGGATAGTAAACCAGAAGTGTTGCGTGTGTATATTCAGTGTATGAGTGTACTGTATGATTTTATGCATGGTTTGTGATGAGATCAGTGCACTGATTAGTCCAGTTATCCAGTCACAGGTCAGTTGAGGCAAAGTCACATCAGTTTTTTTGCTGCGCATTGAGGAATTTATTCATTGTTTCCATTTTGTGCGCAAAATTTTCACATTTTGTTTATGCATATGCACATTTTCTTATCAGATAAGAAATGTATCCAACTCAATTGAGCACACAAGTCTTCATGCGCATTTTAAGATTTGATGCACGTCTTGCCATCTCCAAACAGCATTTTTATGCAATATTTCAAAATTTGCATAAAATATGTGGATGGACATAGCTTCTAATGAAGGGTGGTTTTATTGAAAGCGTTGGGTAAAGTAATGTTACAACATTGCATTATTTCTTAAAACGGTAACTAATTGTGCTACTTTTTATATCAAATAATGCATTGTTACTTTTGCATTACGTTTTTCACCTTGCTTATTTATTGTTTAATAACAAAAATTGGAAACTGTAAAGGCCTTTTGACACAAAAAGTGAACTGAATGAATTTAAATTTCAAAGTAATGTTACTTAAAAAGTAATCTGATTACATAAATAGCATTACTTGTAATACGTTATTGTATTGTATTGATGCTGTGCAGAATATTAACAGCTTTTTCCATACAATAAAAACAGACCAGTGATCAAAAAACACCTTAAAAGTCACCTCTTAAACAATGCGTCTGGTAAGCAGTCATGGCACAGCACTTGGAATAACGTTTGCATGTGTAAATTCGTTTCAGAGCATCAGTGCAATCCTGGACTCGGCCAGTAATGAGCTGCTGTCAGAATGTCACCGCAGGTCTTTGAAGAAGATCTCCAGCCTTCCCGACTCCAACGAAGAGATCGATGACACCATCCTGACATGATGGACATCTTCAGCTGCTCTGAATCCAGTCCTGTAGCCGCTGCTGTTCTCAGAGATCTTGCATCAGTCAGTCAAATACACACATACACACACACACACACACACACTCTCCTCATGCTAGCTTTGACTCGTGTCATTTACACCACAAGGAAAGCCTGGGAAAGTATTTATTGTGCTGAGTCCCTAAAATCATCATCTAAAATCTGCATTGTCCTTAATTGGCTATTAATTTGTAAATGTATATTTTTCGTTTGGTTCTCTTCTAAAAGATGGAGTATTAATTTGTGCCAATTCTTTTCAAACATTGATGCTCTGATGCCCTTTTATATTTAGTTTGGATGGTGAGCAGTTTCTCGCTGTTGTAATTGATTTCTCTGTGTGTGTGTGTGTGTGTGTGAGAGACGCGTGAGCCATTAATAACCCAAAGGATGTGATGCTGATTTTTCCAATTAGCGCTGTGTCCAATAGTAATGGTTGTATGAATAAATAGAAAATGAAAACCTTGATTTAATAAACGGTTTGACTTAAATTACATTTGTTTGTGTTTTGATGTTTTAATTCCTGCTCCACATTTCATGCATCTTTATAACATCTGAAAACTCGTAATTACTCAACTGAAGTATAATTTTCAAGAGAAATCACCTGTTTAAGACATTGTGTACCCTGGAATCTTGACTTTGGTTTTACAATTCAAATAACTGAACCATTGCTTGTGTAGTAGATGTATTTTTTTTTTTTTGCGTGTATTTTGAGTTGATAAAAAGGAAATGATCTGAAATTTAAATTCTCTTTATTTGTTTAAAGTGGTTTAAACTAATGAGTTATGCTATCAGTGAAAGTCACAATCACACATGAAAGTTAGGTAAGCAATTTCAGAGAGACCAGTAACCGCAAGCTAGATTTAAAAGCATAAGATCCCACCCTCCCTGCATATCACTCTCCAAAGCCACGCCTCCTCTAAAACACATGACCGCGCACAGGTAGACGATGAGAGACCGCACCGAGGGTCGAATGCAGTGCTGTCAGATTCTGTCTCATTCACCGGTAAGAAAAGCACATAATATTACAATAATAACACCTTCCATTCTATAATTGGACGAACATTTCACGGTTCTACGCCTTTCACAGATTATATAAATACATTTAGACCACTTCACTTAGTGACTGCTATCAGGATGTAAAGAGATTTTCAACCAGCATAACCAAAAAAAAAAAGTTTCAGACAATGTTGCAATCGGAGTTATATTAAAAATGCTGTTTTTTCACTCTTCTGAGGAAGATTCATTCACTGGTTTTGGTAATGAAACCTCAATTTTGGTCAGTTTTTTAAATGTTCATCTGATCTAATTTTGTGACTTTTTTTCTGTTTTAAAGAGGTTTTCTTTGGAATGTTTGACTTCTCAAAAGAGAAAATATAACAAAATAATTTTTCATACTACCTAAATTGTACATGCATAAAACATGGTTACTACAGTTAAACCATGGTAAATGTTTTTACACTAACCATATGGTGTATGTAGTAAAACTGGAAAAAAGATCTGAATCAAATGATTCGCAATCCGTGCTCCAAAGTTCCAATCTAAATCAAATTATCAAATGCTTACCAATGAATGTTCAAATGATATTGTATTGTAATAAATATTTGAGAAATTGTTGTATCTGATTGTATTAGTCTGTATAGAGTGATAGTCAATGTAAAAAGAGCAAATGGGAGAAGCAGATGAACACAAAACAGCGGAACATAAAGTTAAATACTCACCATTTCTTGCTTTTTGGATTGTTTACCGCTCTGAAATCAGACTTCCCTGTAATTCTCTGGAATCATGAGCTATAGCTGTTTCCTTTCTGCTGGATGAGTTTATCTTTGTTTTCTGTTCATTTAACTTTTATTTTATATGAACTGAAAAAGCCTGATTATACTAGTCACCCCATTTCAGGGAAGGGGCTGTTTTCATGTTTATTCTCTGAATCCTATTGTGTTTTGAAGTTGTGTTTCCCTGAAGAATGTCACATTTAAACTAATTTCTTGTGAAAAGAAACTTGTTCCTGTATGTTGTTGTTTAATTTACCTTATTAGTCACTGTTGGAATTCTTCTGTTGTCCTGCCAGTTCTCATTGTTAATATATCCTCCGCATCTGGGTAAGCTGTTCCCTGAGTTTGGGGTGTCTGTTACAGTAGTCTTTGTGTCTTAAATGATAAGGACAGATTCAAACTTCTAGGTTTATTGGGTGGTAAAAAGCATCGACATTTTGCTGCAACTTAGCTAGAAATATAAGATAGATCTTGAATTATTAGATCATAGGGTTATACACTAACAAAGGAGTTTCTATGATCATGAAGCCACAGATCTGAAATCTTTATTGAAAGGTTTGAGGGTTTCAGCAGTCATCAGACACATCTGCAGATTTAGTGCATCACAAACCCATCTGTGTGTCATTACTGAGCTCATATGCAACATAATTCATCTTCAGCTGATCCCGAGGAAATAAAATCCGAAGTTTTCTGGCAGACTGTCAAAGTTCAGACTGCTTTGGAAAGTCGCAGAGTTTTCTGGCTCTCACTGAGAAACTGCTAAGATGTCATGAATACATTTCTTTGTTGGCACTAAGGAAGAAAAAATGAGACATTGCTTTAAAAAGCACTGTGGTGGTACCATGGTACAGTGATGGTATCAGATGGCAATACTGTCAACACTATAGTACATAATCACCATGTTATCATGGTATTTGCAAATTTTAAAATAAATAAAAATACTGTATTATTAGACATGTCCAAAACATGTTTTTTTGTTTTGTTAAGCATGTCATGTTTCCATTATAAAAAAGGTGTGTGTGTATGTGTGTGTATATATATACAATGCCCTCCATAAGTATTGGAACAGTAAAGACAAAATTGCTCTGTTAGCTGTGGAGTCAAGACATCTGCAAATATGATTAAAAGATGAATATGAGACAAAACTACAGAATGTCACATTTTATTATTAGCCGTTTCAACACATATATGTTGTACCAAATAAAAAGAACAGCACTTTTAGAGTTCATCCCACTCATTGATGTGAGCATAAGTATTGGAGCAGTTGAACATAAGGCAGATATAAAAGATTAAAAGCTATTATTTAGTTGCAGATCTCTTGCACACAATCACAGCAGTGAGTCTGTGACCCATAGACATCACCAGACTCTTGCTCTCATCCTTTGAAATACTTTTCCCAGCCTTTAATGCAGACAATTCCAATGGTTGCTTGTTTTGGGGAGTTTCTGCCTTTACTCTCCTCTCCAGCTGGTGAAATTCATGTTCAATCAGATTTAAATCTGGAGATTGATTTGGGCAATCTATGACTTTCCATTTCTTTGCTCTTATAAACTCCTTGACTGAACTGGCAGGGTGTTTTGGGTCATTGTCCTGATGCAATATGAAGCACTTCCCAATGAATCTGGTGGCATTTTCTTGAATATTGGTAGGCAAGATGGTTTTGTACCCTTCCTTTGCAAACTCTAATCTTGCCTTTCTATGTTTGGTGCTGGTCAGAGGTTTGCATCTTGCTGAGTAGCATCTGTAATTCTGTGTCAAAGTCTCCTGAGGACAGTAGATTGTCAGAGCATCACCCCAGCTTTCTGGAAGTTGTTGGTGATTTTACAGACACGTCTTTTAGGGTTCATTTTCACAGCTTTTATGATTTGTCTGTCATCAACTACTGTTGTTTTCTCAGCCGATCAGGTCGTTGTTGGTTGCTGGTGGTTTCCAAACTCTTGATTTCTCCATGCTCTTTGTTTTTGCTATAGCTCTAACTGACTTCCTCTTTTCTTTTAGCATCCAAATTGCTTGCTTTTCTCTCAAAGTCAGCTCCCTCATCTTCATCCTGGTTTGTGTGTGTCATCATAGAATGCAAGATTCAGAATACAGAAGTAATGGATATAACTGATACGACACATTCCCTGCTTTTAATATCTGAAGAATGAATGCAACAGGACACAGCTGATCACTTAGAAAGACCTGTGAGGCAACTGCTGCAATACTTATGCTCACATCAGATAGAGGGATGAACTCTAAAAGTGCTGAACTTCTTAGCTGGTAAAACGTGTGTGTTGAATCACCCAATAATAAAATGTTACATTCTGTAGTTTTGTCTCATATTCATCTTTTAATCATATTTGTAAATGTCTTGACTCCACAGCCAACAGAGCAATTTTCTCTTTAATGTTCCAATACTTATGGAGGGGACTGTATATAAAGCAGTTGTCATAGTATGTTATGTGACTTTTTTGGCCAGTAAACCATTTTGTTGTAATGTAATGATGCTATAAAAATAATGCACATTTAATAACACATAAATATGCTCAAAAAACATCTTGATATTCATGAATTGAATTCATAGCCTAGAAAATACATTTTAAAAACGCTTTAAAATAATCAAGTGCTTGTATTATAGTATACACTGAAGTTGTGAAGCATTAAGTATTATTATTATTATTACTTATTATGCTGTTGTTGTTACTGCATAACATGATAAAAAAAAGTTATTAAAGGGAAAAACTACGTCTCACTTTCCATTCAATTTAAATGAAATAAAAAATATATATTTTAGCATTGTTCTAATTTTATATATATATATATATATATATATATAATTAAATGCACTTGACGCCATTGACCCATATACAGCAAACACACGCATGCTTTGATCTCGCGACGCGGGCTTGTTGACGGCTGTTACGTCGCATGGCGTCGGCGCGCTCTGATTGGTTCTCCGCCGCGCTGTGCAGCAGGAGGAAGCGCCGTTTCCGGTAATGAGCGAGTGACTGGCTGCTGACACCGACAAACCCCGACGACAAACCCGTTGCTTTCGGCATCTACCGGGGGAAATTGTCCGCTCTTCTCCGAGCGGGACGTCAGACGAGTTCCAGCCAAGCGTTCGGCTGGAGAGAGTCGCGAAGCTGCAGCAAAGGCGCGGGGTTTGAGCCTCCCACCACCGGCATGGCCCGCGACTACGACCACCTCTTCAAACTGCTGATCATCGGTGACAGCGGTAAGAGACGCCGCGGATGCGTGACGGGAAGCGGCCTGGCGCGAGGCTCTGAGGCTGTTTGCGTGTGTCGTGTTAAAGCTGTGAGCTCCGAGAGGCTGTAAATGAGCGCAGGTCTGATTTGAGCGTGTTTCTGTCATTATGCCGCTGCTTTAGGGCTGGTCGCCGCACACAGGCCCGAGATCCGGAGATCCTGCTCTATGCATCATTTATTCTGTACCACAACAGAAGTGCATTGATTTGAGTGGCTCCAGAAAGTACTTAACGCTTAATATCAATGCATTAGAATCTAGAATATAAAAGGAAGAGCGATTTGTTGAAAATATAAACGCTTTACAGTCCAAACATTTGAAATAATTGGTTTAAAATGATCAAATAATAGCTCTGCGTCGAAAAGGAAGATGGTATGGAGACACTTGCTTGAATATGCTGATAGTGCATGTGATTCTCCACACCTGTGTGAACTTGAGGAGAGCTGACTTGACCTTTATACAAAAATGAAGAAAACTGAAGATTGATCTGGCTGCATTTGAGATTGAATCAGATTTAATAAATGACATTAAGTGTCACTTAAGTGAACGGGTTCATTTGTTACTTAAATTACATGTGAAGGTTCACAGGGTAACAGATGTAACTGCTCAGAATCTGAGATCTGGATACTTCAGGTGTTTGTAAGTGTTAAAGCTGAGCCTCTTGTTCAGGTGTGAGTAACAAAAGCAAAGGCGAGTGTGTCCTGTTTTCACGGGATGGTTAACAGCCAGCAACACATCACAGCTTGCGGTTCTTGCACCTTCTCACATGAAGCAGACGACTCAAATGAGCTCAAACCGTTTGGATGAACTGTATATTATTAAAATGTCACATTGTTTAGTGGATCTCAATTGCTGTTTGAATACTAAAATAATCATAAATGTGTTTTGCCACTCAAAGGTTTTGGATCAGTAAGATATTTAATATTTTTGTTTGTTTGTTTTTTTAAAGTCTCTTGTGCTCATTAAGGCTGCATTCAAAAATAAAAAATACTGTAATATTGTGAAATAATTATTGCAATTTAAAATAAATGCATTCTTTTTTAATCTACTTTAAAATGTAATTTATTCCTGTGATGCAAAGCTGAATTTTCAGCATCATTACTCCTTCAGAAATCATTATAATATGAATTATTTATATACTGTGTATATATAATATAAACAAATAATTTTATTGTATTTTATTATTATATACTATACTATACATTAGCTATGAAGTGTATCTCTTTACGATGATTGTCCATGCATGGATTACACGAGTGAGAGACGCTGTCGGCTACAGTAGATGGACACACAGGCCTCTGTGTTTCAGTTTTTTGTCCTCTGAGGGCTTTTATTTGGGTTCTGCTTCAGTTCTGATCTCTAATGAAGTGATCTAATGATATAGTACAGATCTCTGGTCTGTGATGAAAGAAAATCGGCTGGATTTGTCCCACATGGATAGACAGGCTCGCTTTTGACACTGGTTGCCTGGCTTGTAATATGATTTTTGATTTCATTTTAAGCTGGAACATTTGATCTGTTTTCTTGCTGCTGGATTTGTTCGATTATGTTCTCTTTTTGAGAGACTTGAGACTGATCGATTGCTATGAATATCTGTCTGCAGAATCAAAATGCAGGTTGTCCACTGCAAGAAACTGCTGTTATAGTATTTGTGTTGTGATCCGTGTTCTTCAGTAAACAAGTTATACTCATACTACTGGAATCTGAGTGTTTTCCAAGTGATTTGATGCATTTCTATAGCATGTCAACTCTTTTATCCTGTGTGTTAGTGGCGTCATTTGTCAGGAGAGGATGTTTGCTTGGTTTATCTTCCTTTCTGAGAGTCAGTGTTCGTGTGTGTTGGCTGTAGTCTCAGACGGCACGCCTACAGACCGTTCATAAACCACCACATTCATATTCCACTAAAAAATCTCACTGCTCAAATCTGATTGGCTGACTTTGCTGTTTTGAATTACCTTCAAACCCCTGAAGAACGTTACAGGGTCATTGGCAGACAGTCTCTTCCTGTCTAAATTTAGAATAATCTGCTGTGTGGATCAGATTTTATGCTGGTTTGTGAGATCATTTTGGTCCTGATGTCATTTAAGGAAAGCGTCTCAGCGAGGACGTCATGTTTCTCAGAGTTTAGGTTTTGTCTCTAAGCAGTAAATCTGAAAGCTGTGAGAAACCACATGGTGAACGTTAATGGTGAGCGGGCGTTAGTCTAGAGGTTTCGTCTGGTTTTGCTGTATTTATCACTTTCAGCTGAAATCTGCTGCATCATATGTTGCGTGGTTTTTCCTCATTCTTTGGTTTTGTTTGTCGTTCCAGGTGTTGGAAAGAGCAGTCTTCTCCTGCGCTTCGCAGACAACACTTTTTCAGGTAAGGTGCATGAACATGTCTGATTTATTCTCATGTTTGAAGGGTACAGACAGTCCTGAGATTTTCTGAAGCCCAGAGCGTGAAGACGGCCTGTTACAGCTGCTGTTTGCGATTGAGAGTATTTTTGTTTGTCCTCTACCTTATGTTCATTAAATTAAAGGGGTCATATGATGTTGCTAAAAATAACATTATTTGGTGTAATGCAATAATACGCGGTTCGAGGTTCAAAAAACACATTATTTTCCACATACTGTACATTATTGTTGCTCCGCCTTTCTGCTGATTTTTACAAAGCCTCGTCGTTCTGAGAAGCGAGGCGTGCTCTGATTGGCCAGCTATCCGGTCGTTGCGATTGGACGAATACCTCAAGCGTGTGATGGAAATGTTGCGCCCCTTCCCATGCTGTGATGCAGTGTCCCGGCGCGGCGAGACTAAAACAATAAAACCCATTATAAACGAGGCATTTGTTGCATTCAGTGAGGACATAATGACTGATTATAATGACTTAGACGGTCTTTTTATGTGTTGCACCGCGTAAACAACACCATGTCTGCATTTGTGATTGTAGAAACGTCAAACAAGCACTACTCTACACAGCTCAAAACTTGCCTTTGAATAGTCAGTAGCACATTCTTTAAATACCGAAATGAACTTACAGGCTGCGAGTCAGAAGCACCAAATTGTCCTTGCGACGTTGGAATTGCCCCAATTTTAATGTTCACCTCACAGCCATTCATAGTGTTTACATTGTAGGCTACTCTCTCCCAGGATCAGGATATAGTCCTCTGTAAAATGCACTGCACACACTCAAATATTTGCGTTGTACTGTTCTGGAACAGTGTTGTAAATATGACTTAACCACTCAGGGAAACCTCAGAAGTGTTTCTTGAGCAGCAAATCAGCATATTAAAATGATTTCTGAAGGGTCATGTGACACTGAAGACTGATGCTGAAAATTCAGCTTTACATCACCGCAATAAATTACATTTTAAAATATTTTCAAATAGAGAAGTTATAGTAATATTCCACATGAATACAAATGTTTACAGTATTTTTGCTCAGACTGAAATCCTTGGCATATTATCATGTCTAATGGGTCGTGTGATGCATAAGCTCTATGTAGGCCAACAGTGTGGTGTTCCTAAAATATCCTTCAGGACAAGGTTTGAAGGGCGTATTATGAAAATAAAGGACTAGAAAAAGCCCAGGCTAATCTATTATGATGGCATATTCAATGCTCTTTGGTGTTGCTTTGTGTTGTAGGTAGTTACATCACCACTATAGGAGTCGACTTCAAGATCCGGACGGTGGAGATTAATGGAGAGAAGGTGAAACTGCAGATATGGGACACAGCCGGACAAGAGCGATTCCGAACCATCACATCTACGTGAGTCAAATGCATGACATATGTTCTAGACATGATGTGCACATGAATGTGCTTTTCATATTTCATAATAAATCATAACAAAGGGATTTGATCACTAGATTTACTATCAGAAATGTACTCAAAGGAGGTGTAGTACAGGAAGACTAAATCTTCCTTGGTCTGAATAAATTATGGTATTTCTCTTTGAAATGAATAGAAATGGTGCTTTCATTCTTAGTTTCAGTTATAACATTTTAAGACATTGAAAATAATGTTCCGAGACATCTTTGTTTGTGGGTGTTGTGTGTGCCAGCGTGGCTGTGGCGCATGCTACCAGAACGCTTCAGGGAATCTGTTTGAGGTCCCTAATTAGTGCTGTAACGGTTTCTAGCCGCTGTTTGACTGAGGGTCAGCGTCTACCATCGGCACTCTGGGACTGAAGCTGTCCTTGGGCTTTAAGTTCACAGTTCCTGGATTTATTTGTTGCGATGTTTGGATGTGTCTTACATTTCCTGAAGCACACACCATTACATCATAAACTTTGTTTGTGTAGAAGCTATCATACAGAATTTGCCTCATAAAATACATTTAATCAATAGCTAGCTTAAGTTTCAATTTAGAGTACTGCAGGTCTTATGACTTCCTTACTATTGTTGTTTTGTTTTCCAATATCTAAACATCTTTATCAAGATACATTTCCTTGAGATGCAAAATGAAGACATGAGGTCTTGTTTTCTGAGAAACTGAACAAAATTGAATAAGTTTATACCCAAAACAAGAAACCGATATCTGCTAAAGGAATGTTTTCCATTTGAATTAAGTTGATATTTCTGAGCCCATTGTCAATTTTCTAGTTTTAATCACTTAATTTTGATAGATTTCTCAAACAAGACTTGCTTCTCAAGTAAATGCATCTTGATTTAAGAATCTTTTTAAGAATTTGCACTTGGGAACAAGGCAAAAATACACATTTTTGCAGTGGGATCAGAAGATGCAGTAAAAGCTATTTCCATGTTCTAGTGGTTGGGAGGAGAGATATTCAAGCCCTTTTTTTGTACAGTAAGTGAAAAAGTAATAGATTTATTGGAAAGTTGTTGTTTTTTTTCTTTTAAGTGTTGACAATACAAGACATATAGAGACCGTATTGACATTGAGTTGCATTCAATTTATTTACTTAAAAAGTCTTAAATTTACTTCATGAAACCTGCAAAAACTCTCTGAATTATGCCTTACATTCAAATATTTAAGACTTCAAAGTACTTTTATGTCTGTCAGAATGCAGAGAAACTTTTTGTAAGTTTTGGACTTGAAGTGTGCAATGGCCTGAAGCCGGTTGGTCATTACGTAGCTAACAAGGGAATGTATGCCGCTTCATTAGTGTCTCGTTTGTTTGTGTGTATGTACGTTCATGCATGTTTATGTGAGGTTTTGATCTGTTGTTAAGGACTGTGACAGAACTGTGACAGGCTCGGTCAATGACACAAGGGTTTGGTCACTCCAGGCCTCTCAAAGAGCTCTTTGTGCGCTCATGTCTTTGTGTCTGTGTTTGGAGACAGAAGACGGCCTGTGCTTTTGAAGTCAGAGGGCTGTTCCCCCATCCACTGTTAGTTACTGAGAGAAATTCTTGTTCATTTTAAAGCTGAACTCCTAAAACTCCTTATTTTAATTCTCAGGTATTACAGAGGAACCCATGGGGTCATAGTAGTGTATGATGTCACCAGTGCCGAGTCCTTTGTCAATGTCAAACGATGGCTACATGAAATAAACCAGAACTGCGATGATGTCTGTCGAATATTAGGTGAGTAAATGTTGCATGTTACATTTTATTTAATTTTATTATTTTTTATGTATATTGTTTTGTTTTTTATTTCTTAACAATTTATGTACCAAACCCTTTTATGAAATGAACGCACTTTAGAGTTTAGTATAATTTTGCCAGAAAAACTTTTAGAATTTTTATCATATGTTAATGTAAACAATCTTGTGTAATATAACTTGTTTGTTTATTTGCTAGTTTTTATTGTATTTGTTATAATCCTATTTTTTCTAATTGTTTTTGCCATGAAAATAGCCTAAGATGCTGGCATGGCATTAAATAAAATATATACTACTACGACTATTTATTTTTAAGTCGACTTCTATTTGTAAATGGCCACTGTTTTGATTGGCTAATATCTTTGCATATGAAATAGTGTTAATTCACACTGTGGGTTGTCATGTTAATGAGTCCATGGTTGTGATGTTACTTCCATGATATGAACCATGTAGTACATGAATTAGCAGAATTCTGCATTAATTTCTGTCTACATTTTCTCCCTTCAGTGGGCAATAAAAATGATGATCCAAACTCTAAAGTTGTGGAGACGAATGACGCACAGAAGTTTGCTGAGCAGATGGACATCAGTTTGTTTGAGACAAGTGCAAAAGAGAACATCAACGTGGAGGAGGTGAGTTCCTCAGGGCTCTGTATTAGGACCATTCAGATTGTGCTGTGAAACGCCTAAAACTCACTTATGTACCAGGTCTGGAAAACGCTCTAAAATGTACTTTTGCTCTGCTCTAGTGTATTTAATTCATATTTCATATTTCACAGAATGAACGCTTGAATAATGAATCACTTGTGCACATCCCTAGTTGAATGTAGTCAAAACAAAATTTAAATACCTGATCTGTCTCTGTGTGACATCTATTTTACAGGGGCTTCAAACGAGGCTCACCTAATCAAATTTTAGAGCCGTATATGTTGTATAAAATGTGTTAATCTTTATTCGAATCAATTTTGGACGGTGCAATAACATATCTGTGTGTGTTTCTGGTCTTTGTGTAGATGTTTAACTGCATCACAGAGCTGGTGCTCCGGGCAAAGAAAGAGTCTGTGGCCAAACAGCAGCAACAGCAGCAGAACGATGTGATTAAACTCAGCAAGAATAGCAAACGAAAGAAAAAATGCTGCTAGTGGATGAACAGACGTTCCTCTGCATGGCATTCTGTACACACAGACGGACTGTGATCGTCTCAGTTAAGATTTCACAAAAACACAGTGCGGATAAATGCAGTCCTTTCTGGACTGAGACAAACCACAAAGACTTTTTAAAAGATAATGTACATTGTACATTGAAAATGTACAAAATGCAGATTTTATGAGAGCAGAGGAGTTTTATGTGGAATTCATGATATTTAATAAAAGATCCTCCTTTATTGAAGAACCAGAAAGCTGACGTGATCACCAAGCCGTGCAGTTTTCTGTATGCTTTCACAATTACTCTTCAGTGATTTATATATCTCTCTATTTTCCACCATCTCAGGAGTGATTTTTTTTTTCTTTGTTTTGCTTCTTGTTTTTTTTGTTTTTTTCTTTGTGGAATGCCAGTGTTTTTTCCTGCAAGAACATTTTGCCCCCCCCCTTTTTTTTATGAAATCATACAAATACAGACATTTACTCACAATGGACTCAGTCTGAGACAGATGCCAACAACTTTTCTTTTCTTTTTTTGCTTTTTTTTTGTTCATTTTAGACTATTGATTAGTGATCCATCATGTGTTTTTATTCTCTGATTGGATCTTTTGTTGTTCCTCAAACCCGTTCCTTCCTTTCATTGAGTGAATCTCACAAAAAAACATCTCCAAGTCACATTTAAAATGTATTTATATTTTGCATAAAGAAAATGAAGGCTTTGTTTAGGATCAAGCACATTTCATGCCAAATTCTTGCTGAAATTTGACGTTTATACATTGTAAAGTAATCATATATTATCATAGTATTTGTTGTGCTGCATTTAATTGATGCTTATTTAAAGAAATCATTGTAACAGTTTTTTTTTTTGTGCTGTAGTACATTAAAAATGACTATTATAGTAATAAGAATATAATGAGAATTTAATCATCTGGATGCTTTTCAGTAATGTGCATTAAAAAGAGCATTAACATGACTCATTATCATGAAAATTAAGTCAATTAAAAAAAACAGCATCATGGTCCTTAAGTAGGCCTCATTTTTTCATGCAAATTATAATTTCTATTTGCCTTTTAGATTTACATGTTTTTGAGATTCACTGCATTAGTTCAGGCTTCGGGTCTTCATGATGTGGACAGCAGAGCTCCTTTGACATTCAATGACGACATCTGCCGCTTCAAGCTCGTGTTTTTCTGCTTTCGCTTTTCCCATGAAGATGAAGAGGATGAGGGTGGATGATGCTGCCATAACCTCAGAACTGTGTTGCCACACACTTCTCTTCTCTATCAGGTGTTGTAGTATTTCTCTGGACGCTGGAGTCGCATCTTTGGGTTTGTGGATGCATTCGATTGAAGCCGGTGTTAAAACAAGATTTCATCTTCTGTATCTCCATTGTTGTGCCATATGAGGTTGTATGAAGTACAATCATCTGGACCCGGAAGATGCTGATACAAGGTTTAAAAACGTGTTTATGCAAAGTGTCTATCGCTAATATGAAATGTAATATGTTTTTATATGTGGAAGGGAGATGTTATGTTAAAGTATTTAAGCCAACAGGGTGAACCTGACCCATGTTCATCCCTAAATTTCTTGAATACGCTATTGACACTGACTGAGTAGTCTTTATGGCAGATACACAACCTCTGCCATCCCTCTGTGTGATCTTCTATTGGCGTCTCTATGGAGGTGAATCTCACCAAAACATGTCCCAATTCACCTTAAAAGAAAGTTATTTCTCAAAAAAAATGAAGCTGATTTTTAGGCACATTAATGTTGTCTTCTGCATTGACATGTAAAAAGTAATGTTAATGTAAAAATGTAGCATTTTTTGCAAAGAATAAAAAAAAAAATGACATCTACAAAGTCATTACAACAATAATTTTCCCCAATGAAAGTGAAGCCAATTTTTAGGCACATTATTTTCTTCTGCATTAAAATGGTAGTGTAAAAATGTAGCTTTTTTTTTATTTGCAGAAAAAAAAACATGATTTGTTTTTTTTATGCAATATGCATTAATTGCAAAGGTTTATGCAATGAATTTAGATCCGCATTTAAGTCATTACAACAACAAAAAGGCATATGTTCTTGTTTTGCATTAAAATGTAAATTTTTTGCAGATAAGTACATTTTTACTTTTTATATCTGTATTGAAGTCATTACGATTTTTTTTGTGCATTTTTTTGCAGATTTTTTTGTTACGTAATGCAATGAATTTAGAGTTGCATTAATTAATTACAACAAGTAGTACAATGATATATAAATGCTTCGAAACTGAAATATGCAAAACATGGAAAAAGATTAAGGAACCTAAAATGAGCTTCATTTTTTTTTTTATATCTAAAGATTTTTTATTTTTAAGCGGTTTTGTGAGATTCACCAATAAAAGTATTTTCATGATTAATTTAGTAAGCCAAAACACACAAGCCCTGGATGTGCTGTGAGCCAATTTCACCGCAGTCATGTGACTTCAGTTCGTCGTACGTGTGCACGTTGCACGTTTGACATACTTGCACATGTCCGTGCAAACTGTGCTGGCTGAAACACTTTTTCAGCTGTGGTTATATTATACACTGGAGAAAAGAAATGTATAGTGGATCTCCCCTTTATGAATTAAATCATTAATAAATATTTTAAGAATTAATATTTGACATGAGCATGTTTGTCCTTGTCTTTATTAAGCATCATCACGTTGCACATTTGTTTACAAGCTTTGCTCTTTCTTCTTAATGTTTATTGCAGGACTGCAATGATTCTCCAGTTTTATTACTGGAATATCTGATAATTGAAGATTTTGCATTTGTATTTTTTTATTATTCTGATACATCACAGTGCGTTCCACGTCAAGACATTGGAAGCTTTTTAAACATGGACATACATTTGTCTGCATTTGTATATAACTTGATATTTTAAAGGAATCTGTTGGAAAAATAAGAATTTAATAATTATAAAAACACATTGGATCAAACTGACTGTGAGTACAAATAGCAAACACCTTATGGAAAGTATAAAATCTTCCTTATTTACATGTTTACCACGGTATTACTTACAAATGTACAGATACATATACTTTTGTCTGGAAGTGAAGAATTTTACAAAATGCGTTTGATAATTCGCTTTAAGTCCATTTGACACTTTTTCAGGTTTTATTCTAGGAATTAACAAGTAATCGGCGTGAATAATTCACATTTAAATGTATCATATTACTATAAATGTAACGAGGTTCATGTTGATATGAAGTTGTATTTTAGCAGCCATTTTTGAGACTTACTGCAAAGATAAAGTGTTTGAGTAGATATATGTATGTTTTTAATATGTCGATTTTTAGAAAGTGCATTTAAGGAAGGAAACTTGGCACTAATGAGGCTGGTGAGAACCATTCATATTTGCTTTATATAATATTATTTACTCTCCCTCTTTTATTAACCCCCCCCCATTTATTCTATGTAAAATAAGCTTTTTGAATCACAATCAGACCAACAGGATCAGGATAGAATTGCTTAATACTTCTATTAAAATACTTTATCGAACGTCCAGTGATCAACTTGTTTTTGAATGAATGTAATATACATAGAAAGACGTGCACATCCACTCGCATGCATGAAGAACTAGTGCTGCTCGTTTGAGGGACTGGTTTTTGTAAAAATGGGAGATGACTGTGGAGGAAAACACATTCACAACAGCGGCTCGCACAGATTTAAGACAGACCGGAGAGACTTGCAAAAACAGTGTTTAAATGGCAAAAGGACAGCAGTACAAAATCAACGTAACGAGACGTTTACAGAACAGTGTGTGAAACACAAGAAAAGACATTGAAATGTTTTACATACAGAACAACAGAAGAGAGACGAGTAATGCTGTTGGAGCTGCGGCTGCTGTCTGGAAGATTTATACCACTGCTAATATAACAGCGTTTCATTCAGGAGAAGCACTACAGGACAAAATAATTATAAACATCGGAATCACCTGTCATATATGTTAGCATCAGTTTGGATCTCTCAAATGCAATTCCCAAAAGTGGCATTAAATGTAACTGGAGTAAGTGAGATTTTGCTTCAGCGATATTTAAATGTCAGAGGATTTTTTTGCCACTTTTCAATAAGAGGAATTTTATCTTTTGAAAAGGCACAAGAATATTTACATGCACAAATGTACTTTTTTTTTTTTTATTAATGAATTTTGTGAAATATTCTGACAATTGCCAACCACTGGAGTTGTTTTCGGCGTAATTTTTCCTACTTTGAAATTTGTTCAAATTTCTGTATTACATTTGCATATTAAAAAGGTAGTGAATATTCAAATGACGTGTTTAGTGTAATGCATTACTAAGTAAATAGTTACTGTAATTTAATTACTTTTCCCAAGAAAAAAAGTAAAGGGATTACTTTACTGTAAGTTCATTGCGGTTACGTCTGATGTATAAAACTAGTGGATTTTCCATCCGATTTGAACTTCTAATGTTAAAATATATGTTATTAATGTAACCTTCTCCCTTTAAATAATTAGGTCAGTTCAAGAATAATTGATGCAAATTTGTGTTATTTATTTGAAAGAATTAAAAGAGCATTTTCATGTCTGTCCTTGTATTGTTGAACTGGTCGAGGTTGATATGTGATTTAGAAAGTAATGAGTAATGCAGTATTTTTAGAGAGAGTGATTAGTACAGTAATCTAGTTACACTGTTGAAGATGTCGTTTATAAAAAGTAATGCATTACTGTTTTAGAGAAACTTATGCATGCAACTTTATTCAAATGAAACTTTTGCTCTGTTGAGCTGTAGTACCTCTCCTGCGGCCCAGATCAGTCGTCTTATTTCACATGGATGGATATAAAATGACTAATGGAGCCGTGTGTGATGTACTGGGTCTGGATTGAGAGTTTTCAGATGGTTTACATTCAGTTCTGATCAGACAGAATCCTCCAGAAACATTTACAAACCAGACTACATGACAGACAAGCGCTTACGTGGAGATTGTTCTAAAAAAGTTGATTTATCATTCAAAAGTTATACATTTACAAATATATTGATTCCTTTTTTATTCCAAACCTGTGTCTTTGTACGTATAAAAAAAATCACTCTTTGGGTTTCTCCGAACCGAAACTCTGCGAGAAAGAAGACAGCTGCATAGCTTTGCTCAAAATCTGGCCGACTTTCACTGACTGAACCCAAAAAACACACACACACTCACACACACCGAACACGAGACAGAAAACACATCCGATTACAGCTCACGATCAGGACAAGTGCTCCCTTCATTCTCATAGGCTGGAGGAAGTACACACTAGAAATGACCAGGGCTGTGTTCAGAATAACATACACTCTCAGAAGTTAAAGGTACAGGACTGTCTCTTGGGGTGGTACCCTTTCAAACGGTACTAATATGTGCATTTAAGGTAACATTTACCGTTTAGTGGTAAATAAAGGTACAAAGTTGAATCTTTTAGCTTTTGTCTCTTACTGAGGCACCACTAGTGACAATTTTGTACCTTTTTTTCTGAGAGTGTAGTCATACTATGCCTGCAGTATACAAAAATACTCAGATGAGCTACTACAGTAGCCAAAATGTGCAGTGCACATTATCGGTTAAGACATTATCGGTTAAGACATTATCGGTTAAGTCATATTAACACTACACCGTGCCCTATTTTTACAGACTTGTCCTAGTGTAGTGACAGTTTTTTGACAAATGTTAAGATTTTTAACAAAAAAAAAAAATTCAATTGGAATTTTTGGTGACTGCAATGTAGCTGTTTGAAATATTGTTACATTCTGCATACAGTGTCACATTATTGTCTTGTGCAGTGTACGGCGCAGTAGTATTTGATTCTGAACACAGCCGCAGTTTCAGTGCATCTCTGAGGACTGAGATTTTCTATTGGTGAGTAATGTCTAACGGTGTCTTCAGTTTGGTGTTTCTCTGTGATTTATACTGTTTATATGTGTGTAAACCTTATTTTCAATGCAGTTTTTCAGACGCAGTCTACAAGTCACAGCTCAACACTTCTGCTCTTTGGTTCATTGGCGTCAGATTGTGACGCAGACCGCCTGAAGTTTATTATCAAGCAGCCTGAGGACATTTTCTCCAGAAATGTGCTAAAAAACAAGCAGGTATGCTGATAAAATAGCCACGACACATTTACGCTACTAATTTCCTGTTGCATTATTATTTGTATATGTTGCGTGCTTTTATAAGTTCTTGATTCTAAGCAGCTGCTGAAAGTTAATTTTATATCATATCCGTGTGGTTGTTAGAAAGTTAATTCATTAGTTGTTGTTGTTTTTTTTTATATAAAATGCCTCTGTGAATGAACGCAAGAGCAGAACGTCTGTAGCTGTTTCTGATTTTAAAGTTGCAGCGTTCAGACATCATCTCTAATCAGGCCCAAACCCAATCTGTATCCGAAACTGACACATTTATGCCGATTTATGACATTCAAGATATGCTACACCCTTCAGATTTTCAATAATACTGCAGTACTCTCATATTTTATCCCAAAATCAGCTCAGAAAATGTCAAAGACGCCCACAGATTCCGTCTGGGCCTGAAACTTGATGGTGATGCTGAACCCTTTGTCCTGAACCGTCTGAAGTCCAGTTCATCCTGAGTTGAGTCTCTAGCGAATGCCGTGATTTGTCGGTGAGCGTATGTGCCTCCGTGAATCTCTGGCAGTGAGGTGAGGAGAAGCTTTCCGAGGCACTCGCAGGGGAAACGGACCTCTGATAGGACTGGAGAATTCTGGGAACCCTGTTGAACAGACCCTGTCGCAGGGCTTCACCCTATCGGACGAGATTTGTGTTCTGCTCCTAAAGCTTTCTGAGGGGGGATTGTGGGTACAGATAAAGTGCAAAACAGCTCAAAGCCATCAGAGAACTCGGTTTGTCAGTGCAATGGTTCTCAACCGGTGGCTCGTGACCCAGAAGAAGTGTTTTTACAGTCAATTATTGGGTGCAGACAACATAAAACCTGTAACACTTCACTTAAAGGCTTTATGTGTAATTCATATTAAAGGTATTTCATCTTTTCAGAAATTGAACCCAACTGTAAAATTGTAACCAAAATTAAAATGCATTATAATATTTGAAGGTTTGCGTGTCGTGTTTTAATGCATTATATATTCTACAGGTGTATAATAATGTATCATAACTGCTTACAATTATTCATGACATCATACAGTGCATAAGGCAAAGTTAATGCATAAAACTACTTTAATAATGCATTATATATAAAGATTTTAAATGTTACCAAAATATATAAATTTATTTGCATAAATTGCATAAAATTTCCATCTTTTTGGATTGCACAGTTTTAATAAAGTAATAAACGTAATGTGATGCATATTTGACAGTCATGCATAAATGAAAGAGGTCAGTTTTCTGTAATAGTACTAATGAACTGAATGTGTTTTTAGCAGGTTCATAAATGTATCATCAACAAATCCACACAGTTTTAATACAAGCAAACGAATAAACTAAACAAACAAAAGATTTCTGCGCTCAAAAACAGCATAGCATAGTTTATTATTATACATTTGCATTTATTTGATTTGATTTAGTATTATATTTTCAAAATGCCTTTATTTAAATTGCCTCTGTTCAAAACAATTCAGCTAATTTAGTTATGAAAACAGTTAAATTATGGCTGTGGAACAAGCAATATTTGGTTAGTTAAAATATATTAGATTATACCAAATTTGATTTATTAATGATAAATGTATAAACCTGGTTATTGTGTTTGTAATATTACAGAAATTTTATCTGTTTCATTTATCACACTTGACTGATAAATATGCATCACGTTAAGTTAGTATATGTTAAAACTGTCCAAATTGATGGAGATTTTATGTGCAATTCAAATACATGAATCGAAATTTTGATCTGAATTTTGTGAGTGCATTGATGCAACTAATTAGTGCATTTCAGTGTTTGATTTGAAAGATTTTTTGTTACTTTTGTACAATAAATAATTTTGGTTTTTGATGAGCAAAACCAGTTGAGAACCACTGATCTGGTCATTTAGACTTTCTTTGTCGTTTGTTGTACCCTTGTCTCACGTCTGTTCTCACACACTCTTCCTCCATGTCTTCAGATAATCTCAGTTCTTCTTGAAGAAAGAAAAGAGGCGCTTGTCTCCGTCCGAGAGGCGATGCGCTCGTCTGGATGGAGCTCGTCCTCGTGACCCGTTGAAGGAGTATGGAGGATCCTTCCACTCCTCCTGGTGTTTATCCATCAGTTGTTGATTGATAACTCTGTGCATATCATCCTGAGAGAGAGAAACAGACATCAGGGCTTCATCTGAAGACGGAGCAGAGCCACGACACAGTGAGGTGAGTGAGAATGGATGAACATGAGACTCATTTTCACACTTCTTTTACACTGTTTGGTCTGAACCACAACTCACATGCTCTCCCTTCCAGTGTTGTTATTGTTAACAAAACTAAAACTGTTAAAAATTATTTTTGGTACTCAAAATTAAAATTTTAAAAATTAAACCTAAACATCTTAAAAAAAAATTAGAACTGCCTTGGCAACTATCTGAAATATAAAACTAAAGTTAAAAATAAAATTAATTAAAACTAAAACTGACAAATGCGCACAACAAAACCTAAAATAAAACTAAAACTGAAAGTATAAAAATAAAAGTTTTCAAACTATTAATAAATACTATAAAAATAATAATGAAAAATAAACACATAATGAAATGAAAAAACAACAACTGTTGCCTTCTTGACGCCCATCTCGGTCTATATTCACATTTAAGAGAAGACCCCAAAAACATTACTAAAACTAAAATGACAAAAACACAAAATTACTAAAATTGGGAAAAAGCTAAAAGCTGATTCAAAATATTAATAAATACTATTAAATATGTAAATAGTACTAAAAAAACACACTGCTGGTCTTTTTTCACAAAACCATTAATGAGAAGACACCAGAAAGGTTCTAATGGTTTTGATGTTTGTTCTAGTGTGAAAATGGCCTGAAGAACAGGTGAAGAACCACAGCACGATGACATGAACGGTGACCTCATGAACATGGATACGGGTTCAACGGTGAAGCCGAGCTCACCTCTAAGGCAGGAGGGAGTTACCATAGGGGAGAAGGGGTCTGTATGGAATCTGAGAAAGGCCACTAGATCAGAAACCACAAGAGCCACACAGTGAACAGCCCTGAGGAGGCAAACTGCAGGCGGGAGAGAGAAGGGAAGCTAAGTTAAACACACACACTCACACACACACACGCTCACATTCACGGGACACAGGTGAGCGAGAGCGACAGAACCGCTGTCAGAAGCAGAGTTTATCTCTGATGTAATATGAGGAAGACTGAACTGAGAGGAAGAGACGACACACGTTCATTCACTCAACAAAGACTTCAAGTCAACATGAACCTGCACTCACAACCCATTTCAAACCCCTTCAAAACTATTGCTGGACTCTTTAATTGCATATGGGTCAAACGCAAGACTTGTGATTTTATATACAATTGATTTTATACACATAGAAAGCATATTAAAGGGATAGTTCACCCAAAAATGGAAATTGTGTCATCATTTACTCACCCTCGAGTAGTTCCAAACCTGTATGAATGTGTTTGTTCTGCTGAACACAAAGGAAGATATTCTGAAGAAACAGAGCAGTTCTGGAGCATCATTGACTTCCATAGTATTTTTTATTTTTTTTTCCTACTATGGAAGTCAATGGTGCCCCAAAACAGCCTGATTACAAACTCTCTTCAGAATATCTTCCTTTGTGTTCAGCAGAACAAACACATTCATACAGGTTTGGAACTACTCGAGGGTGAGTAAATGATGACACAATTTCCATTTTTGGGTGAACTATCCCTTTAAATCCAAGTAAAGTGTCTACTTTAATATTTCACACAACATTTGTGAAAATAAAATGTTAAAATATGGGTGAAATAATAATCACCATTCAGAATAACATATATATTTATTTAAAAATGAAACTACTTATTCTGACCTGTACTTATTAAAATATATAAAAGAAAAGGTTGATCATACTAAATTGTATTATATTTTAAATGATTAAAAACAAATTGGTAAAACCTAGTAGTTTGAAGGATAGTGGCAAAAATTGGTAAAGACTTAAAATTACATTTGATTAGTATTTTATTAGTTTAAACGAACTACTGTTACACTGAATGACATTTTAGTGGATGTCTTCAGTAAATCATGGTAAAAAACACAATTTAAAGGTGTATTAACCTTTTATATTTTGATGCTTGAAAGCCCCTTTTTGTCAGTGACCCATATACAAAATTGACTTTTTCTAAGTTGTATTTATTGCCTGTGTGGCTGATATTGCTATAAATATAAATACAACCAACGTCATGTACAATAGTGGCCTGAAACAGTGACTAAATATATATTTTGAGTTTTGATTAACATTAAAAGTCATCTAAAAGGAGAATTAATTTTTATTATTTGATTTTTGAGAATAACATAACATTTATTTTGTTAAAATAGCGTGCATTTATGAATTGCGTGCTGTAAGATGTAATGTAAATTAGGTCAGTGTTGACTTCATGTTGACTTTAAACATAAAAGGCAAAAGGAGAGAAAAGCAGACAGAGAGACAGAGGCTGACCGGTGCTATTCATCACAGTTCAGCATCATAAAAAGCTCATTTACTGTTCCTCACGTCAGTGTTAATGAATGTTTCTCTTCACAGGACAGGGAACATTACCATCTTATGTTAGCACAATAACCCAGACTGATTCGATTACATCTTCTGTAATGCTTCATGAGATAAATAGTTTATGTATTGCCTTTTTTTTTTTTTTCACCCTATAATTAAATTTTTTTACCTTTGCATTTGTTTCTGATATGCATTTGTTTGTACAGTTTTGTAATGTGACTGATCTCAGAGCTGGTTGTTTGAGCAGAAACACTCTAACCAAGCCATTGCAAGCATGCAGTCCTGTTGTACTTCTCCTTCTGATCATGATGTCCTTTGTTTGACAAAAAGCTATTTTAAATGATGATGTCGCAACCAAACCATCATTGAATACTTTTGACACTTTCCCTTAAAAACAAAAATTTCTTAAGAAAATGGTGCCCCAAGTAATATTGAAAATGATCTTCTACTGCAAATTCATAATTTAGACAAAAATGGATTGAGCATGAGTATATTCTTTACTGTCAAATTTTTGTAATTTTAACAGAAAAAAAAAAAAAAAATATATATATATATATATACACACACACAGTTATATATACAGATGCTGTCATTCTTGTTTTAGTATACTTGATATACTATTATAGTTTTTGTTTGTATTTGAATTAGAATTTTTTTTTTATGTTCTGATTTTATTTTTATTTTATTTTTTAGTTTTCTTAAATGTCTTTGTTTTCAGTTTAATTTCTGACTAAAATAAAATGTTTTTTTATATATATATTTTATTGTTATTTGCTTAACCTTTTTAAATTAAGTTGCATTACCATATTATTTTGTATCATTTACAGTATATACAATTAGTTTTTGTCTATATTTAAATTATTTTTTTTTATTTTCTGTTTATTTATATTTTCAACTTTCCGTAATTGTTTTGTGTATTTTTATAATTTTATTGTTTTTTTTAAGTTTTATATGTTTTTTTTTTTTTTTTTGGTTGAAATAAAATAATAGTTTACTTTACTTAAATATTTAACTTTATTTTATAAGGTTTTGGTTAATAATAATAATGTATGAAATATCTCTTGATTGGCTAGGGTTTGCATTCACTTGATACTTGCAGAAACCCAGGCTGAAAGAGTGCACTTTATATGCACATCAGCTTTTTGACGGAGCATTTTCTTTCAGGCTGATCTGACCTGAGGTCCGAGGGGTTTCGTGTGCACTGATGTGTGTGAGTGCAACGAACCTGCCAGGCTTCTAACTGCTGAGACAGGTTGAGTTTCTGCTGTATCGCATCCAACAGCTGACTGTTCAGAGACATGATGTCTATCTTACACTTCGCCAGCTCCATCTCCACAGCTTTCTTCCTGTAACAGGGAAAAGAAGGAGCAAAAGAGTTACAGAACAGCATCTGAGGTTAATGTTGTGATTGGCAGAATGAGGTCACGGGTACAGGCTGCACTGATATGTGTAAAAACTTTAAGACATCTTCTAAAAGACTCTCTCTGTGTCTAATCTAGCTGTACACAATTGCTGAAAATGACCCACTGAGATGTTCTCACAAGGAAAATTAGCTCATAAAGATACTAAATGACTTTATTCCTTTCTAAAAATGAAATAATTTTAGTGGTTTATGGTGTTAGTTCATTGCTATAAGCAATAGTAAAGCCAACATTTGAGGAATCGTTCACATCTGTAGCTGTGCAGAATGAGTGGCAAACAAGTGTGCTTAATTGAATTGAATGCGCACTTGTAATTAAAATAGTTAACTTTACTTGCAAATAATATAACATTAATGAAATAAAAGGCCACTCAAGTGCACTTAAAAAGGTTTACTTTGATGACTATATATTTAATTAACACACTTAAGTACAGGTTCAAAAAAGTCACTTGAAAAAAATGTCAAATTCAAAGTTTTAATTTAAAGTGCATTTATATTTAACATGTTTAAAGAAGTACACTTATTTTCATGCAAAATACTTCCTAATATCTAAAGTGCTTGATTATAATTTTAACTGTATTTTAAATGTATTAAATTCCAACTTGTGGAAAGTGTAATTACACATTTAAATACATGACATACAAGATTCAATAGATATTATATTAAACTATATTTTAGTCTACCATAAATGCTTGTCAATCAAGTACACTTTAACTATATTTTAAAGGCAATAGAAGTATTTATGAAATTACACATAAAGTCCTACTTAAGTGGGTCCAAATAACACGCTAAAGTTCAGTTAACTGCATTTAATATCAAACTACAATACATTTTTATTTTATTTTATTAAGTGTCCAAAAACATTACATTCAATTTATTTGAACTTACTGTAAGTATATTGTTTTAAAATCGATTATTTCCTTAATAAGTACTCTGTTAAATGCTAAATGCTAAAGTGTGCTTCTTTTTCACATGAATTACATGCTGCAGTTAAATATTTAGTGTCAGAAGTTTGTTTAAATCACTAACCTAAAATACGAGCAAAAATAACAGCGATGAGTAACTTGAAAACACCACTAATTCACTTTAAAGGAATAATGAAATATTGCTGAAAATTTAGTCAGAATCTCATTCTGACGGCACCCATTCAATGCAGAGGATCGATTGGTGAGCAAGTGATGGAAGGCAAAATTTCTCAAAACAAACTCTTGGATGGTGAGTAAATTTTCAATAAATTAAATTTTTAAGTGAACTATTCCTTTAAAGGAACACTCCACTTTTTTTGAAAATAGGCTAATTTTACAACTCCCCTAGAGTTAAACAGTAGAGTTTTACCGTTTTTGAATCCATTCAGCTGATCTCCGGGTCTGGCGGTAGCACTTTTAGCTTAGCTTAGCATAGATCATTGAATCGGATTAGACCATTAGCATCTCGCTCAAAAATGACCAAAGTTTTTCAATAATTTTCCCATTTAAAGCTTGACTCTTCTGTAGTTACATCATGTACTAAGACTAACGGAAAATGAAAAGTTGTGATTTTCTACGCTGATATGGCTAGGAACTATACTCTCATTCCGGCGTAATAATCAAGGAACTTTGCTGCCGTACCATGGGTGCAGCAGGCGCAGTAATATTACGCAGCGCCTCAAAGTAGTCCCCAGCTATAACTCTTTGGTCATTTTTGAGCGAGATGCTAATGGTCTAATCCGATTCAATGATCTATGCTAAGCTAAGCTAAAAGTGCTACCGCCAGACCCGGAGATCGGCTGAATGGATTCAAAAACGGTAAAACTCTACTGTTTAACTCTAGGGGAGTTGTAAAATGAACCTATTTTCAAAAAAAGTGGAGTGTTCCTTTAAGGTAAGAGGATATATGTACTGTATATGTGTGTGTCGTACTTGGCAATGGCTTCATCTCTGTCTCGTATAGCGCTCTGTAACTGTTCGTTGGGCTCGTGTACTTCTGCCATCGCTCTTAACCGCTCGTTCTCCTCTGTTGAAGAAGAAACTTCCACCGAGAGCAGCGCCACCTACAGGATCCAGAGCAGAACCACAGGACAGATTAATTAATTAATGAAATCAGGTGTTTTTATACAGCAAGTGTTAATGTATGTGCAAGTACCTGATTATGGAGCTGTAGCACCTCCTCCTGACTGTTGTGTGTTTTTTCCTCCTCCTGTTCGTACAGTTCTCTAAGCTCTCGCAGCTCCTCGCTCAATTTACGCACCTGCTCCTCCAGAACCTCCTCATCACTGCGCCGTGAACCCTGAATGCACGCAAAACACACGTTGAATAGTAATAATGTTTGCAGTAAAGCTTGCAGATGTGCATATGATTGTTACCGTAGATTCGTTGCCGTCCAGCAGGTTTCGCGTGAGTCTGCGCAGCTCCAGAAGACTAGCGTGCAAACTCCCCGTGGGGACGTCTTTAGCCGACAGCGTCTCTGAAGACTCGTCCATGGACGAGTCTGTGGATAAGGCGGAGTCTGTGATGTCATTTCCTCTCAGCTGGGAGCAGATGGAGCGCACCTGACAGTAAGCCTCCCACAGCTGCAGCCGGAGCTGAAGAAAAGAGAAGAATGTTCGACGGACTCTTTACGAGAACATAAATGCAAACGAAGTGTAATGTGTTCCAACATTTTATTGCATGTTAGTTGCAATTAAATAAAAATGCATTATAGTTTCAGTTTACATTAAATGCATATAGCTGAACTTCAGAGTGCTTTTCTGGCCCTCTTAAGTAGTACATCTTTATATAGTAATAATTTCATAATTCTATTGTATTTGAAACTGGTTAAAGTACTGGCAAATGTACTGACAAGCATGATATGCTTATGATAAACTAAAATATACTTTAAGGCCATATCTATTGAAACTTGCATGTCATGCATTTAAATATATTAATAATTACACAATTGTAATAATGAAGTTGCAGTTTAGTATATTAACTTTAAATGCAATATCAAATAACACTACAGGTCAAATTATAATCAAGCACTTCACGTGTGCATTAGTATGGTTAGTTGCATCAAAAGTGTACTTTTTGAAAGCTCAACTTTAAAAATTAAAACATTATGATTTATGACCTTTAAAGTAAAATGTTTAATTTTACATTATTACAATGTGCACTTTTTAAAACTTAAGTGTGTTAAGAAACAGTCATGAAAGTGTCTCTAAGCATGATTGATTGACCTTTTATTTCATTAATATTTTATTGTTTACAAGAACAGTTTTTAAGAAATGCACTTTGGCATGTGCACATTCAGTACAATAAAGCACACTTCTTCTTCACAAGGGTCCTTCTGCGCAGTTTGTTCTACATGTGAATGATTCCTCAAATTATGTGGCTTGATCACATTTGCAATTTTAACAGTAAGCATGCCACAGATTTTCAATGTGTTTCCATTCAATGCTTTTTCCAGTGTTTTGTGATTGCTGTTTTTAAAGATCATTTTTATAGGTATTTGTTCATGCAAAAATCTATTTCTAGTCTATGGAATATTTAAGAGCTGAGCCTAACAAGAAAAATGCATCTTCGCTATAGACTAGTATATGCACTCCAAGAATGTTTTTAATTTGATAAATTCAATGACACCTCCAGGACTGGAAATTACAAATTTCCTGATATTTCCAGATTTTCCAAAGTTGGATCCATTTCTGACTATTATTGCAAAGACACTATTCAAACTTATTGACACTTTATTTTCCTTTTTTTTGATATTGTGCAGTGCTCTGACACAATTTGCATTGTAAAAAGCGCTATATAAGTAAAGGTGACTTGACTTGACTTGACTTATCAATGTTGAAAACAATTGTGCTGCTGCATATTTCTGTGGAAACTCTGGTACATTTTATTTTCCAGGATTCTTTGATGAATAGAATGTTCAAAAGAACAGCACTTACTTGAAATAGAAATATTTTGTAACATTATAAATGGCACTTTTAATCAATCCATGTGGTCAAGGATTTCTTACTGAAAAAATAATTTGAAAAACTACTGACCCCAAACTTTTGAACAGCACAAATGATGGCAAATCTTGTCGTTTTTGTGTACAATAATCATCAGATGATCAGTGAACGGAATGAGTGCTCTATGATTGAAACTAAGAGTTACTCAATAAGCAAACTGTGTCAGTCAGAGTGTCTCTTCCTGTCTAAGTGGGCGGTTCATACCTGCTCTCTCTCCTGCTCCAGCTCCTCCTGCTCCATGCTCTGCTCGATCTCACAGAGGAGGCTGTGTGGGTTCGGACTGAAGCCCTGTAGACTGCGTTCCTCCGTCAGCTCCTCCAGACGAGCGCTCAGCTGCCGGTGAGACACACGCACTTCCTGCAGCTCCAGCTGACTCTGGCGCAGCTGACACAAACACACAAGAGTCAGAAAACACTCACAACACACCTGAGGGAGCACACTGGGTGCAAAAACAACCCGCTCCACAAGGCATGTTAAGTTAGCGCACTCCTGAGAAATAAAGGAGCCGAACGCGACTTGTCTGTCCCTGTAAATGCAGCGTCATAATAAAGGAAGTCTGGGCAGTTACTCATTTCATTGTGTAAATACTCTATTCTCAGACATTGTTGTCATTTATTCCACAACCACAAGTGTCTGATAATAGAAATAAATCAGTGTTTGTAATATGTGATTCATTTCAGAGCTCACTATGACTAAATTCATCTCTTTTTACTTACATGGTATCTGCAGTTTATTGTTTACGATGAGAGAATTCGCAATAGTGCATCAAAACTCTGATGTCTTCAGCGCTGACTAATCTACATGCCTCTGATTGGTCTTCGCATTTCTAAACTCAACAGAAACATTCTCAGCGCTGCAAATAACATCATGTAAAAGAAATCTGATGCAGCGTGCGCAGATTTAAATGTAGTAACGCTTTTCATTTTAACATTTAATTTTAATCGCGATATATTTAGTTTAATTTTTTCCCATTATCTTGAATTTGTGAGGCATTTTTCCCACAACCCCTGTTCATTTCCAACTCTGGTGCACAATATAATTTTTTTCCGAAGCTGTAATTAAAAGATTATTGGAGTAGGGGAGCACGGGCACAAAGTAACGCGGGGTTAGTTGTAACGCACGTTTTTAAAATATTTCCACACATGCTAGCATAACCAAATTTACAGTATTTACTAGTTACCATATCAACATTATATAGAGAAAAAAAGTCTTTTGAAGATATCGCTGAACATTTATTTTACCACAGTTAAGTGGCTTAAGTAAATTTTTCATCTCAGTTTTTATTACTAATTTAAAAAGAGACAAATCTGCTATTATTTTAATCTCAAATCTGTTATTTATCAGTTTAGATAGTTTTGCAATGCCTCGATAACTAGCAGAAGACACTAACCGGCTTTAAATGAAAGTTGCTCAGATGGGGTAAGTTGTAACACTGCGTTACAATGTGCCCTGTCGTGCTATTCTGTGACATTAGCGATGTAATTCACACTATTTACTTCAATACATTTTAATGAGAAACGACGAGAAACAGGTGAATAAAGACTGACGATCATTAATGTTCAGAAATGATTATTTCAAGACATGTAAAGCATTTTGGCTTGTTTCTATGGGCCGTCCCAGGTATGGTTGCAATGTGTTCATTGTCAAACTCAAAAATCAGATTACTTTTAATTATTAAAAAACGCCATTATTTTATTTAAAATAAATTATTATTTTATTTTACTGACAAAATATTTTAGTTTATTTTGTATATTTTTTTCATAAGATCAGATAACATTTTAGGGTGTCATATGGTCATGTTACAACGTGCCCCTCAGCTGTTACAATGTACCCCACCTACGGGGCATGTTGTCACATTTCACTTCCAATTTTTGAGGGTAAATAAAGAAAAACGTATACACTGTATTTATGAAACAAAGCGACATATTTGTACTAGACAAGTGTGAAATTACTGTGGATAAAAAATTATACTCTGAACACGAACTGGATTTAGTCAAAAAGTCAAAAAGTGTTACTTTGTGCCCCGCTCTCCCCTATGTGTTATAAGGAAATTCTTTCTTTGTATTTCTACTTTAAAAAAAATTCATTCAGTGTGTTGCTTACCATTTCTTTGTACTTACTTATTAAATTTAATAGTGATTTCTGAGTGAGAATTTCTATGGCAGATTTTTTCAGTGTAGGACTGGATTTTAAACTGTTTTGTATAAAGTACTATTCATTTCTTTAGAGGTAAATCTCTTTTAATGGAGAAATAAATGACTTGGATGCTTTCTAAAGAACAGTACGTTCTGTAAATCTTAAACTAATGAAAAAAACAAAAAAACTCTGATAACTGGAGGCCATCCAGCAAAACAGGAAGAACAGTGAATCAAACAATCAAATCACTGCTTCTCTAACAAAACAATGGACTGCTCATCTCTAATAACACTGAATTAAATGGAGAAAGAACAAGAATGACTTGGTTTGTTCATTATTCTCTCTCAGTTTGGAGTTTTCAATGGTTTCCTTTCATTCAGAATCACAACAGTTTCAGGTACACACTGTTCAGCTGGTTTAATACCTTTTATAATGTATGAATGGACATATGAATGGATGTACCTGCTAATTAACCTCAAAATCAAAAATAATATTTCGCTAAAAGACAAATGAAGCCTATTTTAGGACCATTAGGATTTTTAACATTATTGCATTATTTCATGTAGTTCATGTTAATTAAACTAATTTATTTATAAATCATGTAGCATTTTTTTGTATTGCATTTGATTTATCCTCAATTTAATAAAAATAAAAACTAATTACTCTCTCACTAATAAGAAACATATTGAAAATAACAAGAAAAAAAAACAATATCTGGCTGAATTACAGTACTGAGAATTTGAGGAGAATGTATTTAATTGTCTTGAAAATAATGTCACAATACAGACGTCTTAATGCTTCTTAAATAGGCTTTATTTAGTTGAGAATACATTTAATGTCTTGTTTCTTTCTTTTAATGGTATGCTCAAGTTCTTAAAAGATTTCATACGATTCACCCAAACTGAATCA
Source organism: Barbus barbus (assembly GCF_936440315.1). NCBI lineage: Eukaryota > Metazoa > Chordata > Actinopteri > Cypriniformes > Cyprinidae > Barbus > Barbus barbus. Next base: position 27,937,861 of record NC_136756.1, on the reverse strand, counting down.
AGATGCACTACAAACGTTTTTGTATATTACAGGGGGAAAATAAATAAATAATCAATCACTCAATCAATTTGGCCATAATATATTTCAAATATATACTGTAAACAGTGTGGCTTAAATGAAATATATTTAGTATAAACCAAAATATATTCTAAAATGTGGTTCTAGGGACAAGAAAATACATTTCCAATCATTGAGTAAAAAAATATATATATGTGTGTGTGTGTGTGAGTGAGTGTGTGTGTGTGTGTGTGTGTGTGTGTGTGTGTGTGTGTGTGTGTGTGTGTGTGTGTGTGTGTGTGTGTGTCTGTGTGTGTGTGTGTGTGTGTGTGTGTGTGTTTGTATGTATGTATATTTAGACAATATATAAAATATATTTCTGTGAATATATTTTGGCCATTATTTTTATATTTTTAAAAATATCTAAAAATGTGTTGTTATTGTTTTTGGGCTGTTGCAGTAAAAATATGCTAACAATATAAAGCAGGGTACATTTTGAGAGAAAATATCTGTTTTTTCTCCCCTTCATATTTGAAGCATAAATCTTTTAGGTTATTTATAACATGAATGCTTATTAATTTCCAATACCTATATACAGTACAGTTTTGCTTCCCTTGGTTTTTGCTTCTCAGTGTTCAGATATTTACTGAAAAACAAGACAAAAGTACTAATTAATAAAACGTTTTGATTTGTTTTGCAGTGTGACAGCCGCTCACCTGTAGGTCCTTCTCGTGACACTGCTTCTCCAGCACCAGCGTTCGCTCTCTCAGGTCGTCCGCCGTGTGCTGCAGCTGCTCGTTCTCCTCCAGCATGGCGTTCACGCGTCGCTCCAGTTCCTGCTTACGTTCTGACAACATCTTTATCTGCGGAAAAAAACACCAGGTTACTGACATCAGCATTATACAGCTTTAGTCTCTGATTGCAAACGTTACAAATGAATGAATCGCAATATATCTGAACCTTTATCAGGTCAATCTTGTGTGGTTTAGTGGATTAGTTTAATTTCTCCTGTAGTTGTAGGAATGCGGTGTTGCCAGGCATCGGTAGGGAGTCACTAACACCTCCATAGTCAGGAATGTGCTCTCGATAACGGGAATATTTCAAAACAACTCCTAGAAAATGCTGTTGCTCAGAGGTTGCCCTTTCACAGTTTAGAAAATTTGATGAGCTCTCAGTTGTTTTCTTTAACAATCATGCATTTTATTTAGCACACGTTTTAAAGGCGTAGTTCTCCCAAAAATGAAAATTTGCTGAAATTTATTCACTCTCAGGCCATCCAAGATGTAGATTTGGAGAAATGTAGCATTGCATCACATACTCAGCAATGGATGCTCTGCAGTGAATGGGTGCCGTCAGAATGAGAGTCCAAACAGCTGATAAAAACATCACAATAATCCACACCACTGCATTCCTTCAGTTAACATCTAGAGAATGAAACACTGCGTGTTTGTAACAAACAGATCATGTGAACTTTAAACCTATAATTTTCAGCTAAAATACGAGTCCATAATCCATAATAATGCTTCCTCCAGTGAAAAAGTCCATCTCGTCTGAATCAGGAGAGAAATCTGCACAGACCGAGCACCGTTTACAAGTGAAAACAGCTCCAAACAAATATGTGAATGGATATTGATGTGAGAGAGAACAGGAGATGGATTTTTCACTGGAGGAAGCGTTATTATGGATTATGGACTCATATTTAGCCGGAAGAAATTGTGTCACGTTAAATGATGGATGTTTCACAAAATGTTAATTGATGGACTGGAGTGGTGTGGATTTTTTGTGATGTTTTTATCAGCTGTTTGGACTCTCATTCTGACGGCACCCATTCACTGCCGAGCATCCATTGCTGTGCAAGTGATGCAATGCTACATTTCTCCAAATCTGATGAAGAAACAAACTCATCTACATCTTGGATGGCCTGAGGGTGAGGACTTTTTCAGCAAATTTTCATTTTTTTGTGTTCAGCATCGTCTCAAAGGCTTCTCTAAAATTTCTTGGAGAAATAAAAATGAGTTTTTGGTCCTGAATTGTGTGTAGCCCATGAAACAAACATGAGCAGAAGTTTTAGTGTCTCTCCCTCATGTTTTGACCTAGATCTGCAAACCTAGTTCACCAGCACTGAGGGATTCTCTGTGATTAACTGCATATGCTGCACCTTCCATCAGAACCACTGGACGTTTAATGCATATATCTGCTTCTCTTGAAGTTTTCATTTTAAAACATCTGATCTCAACAGCGACACTGGTATATTTATGTCCCGGTCGGCTCAGGGCGTCATAGATTGGAATAGACTCCCATTTCTCTCTGTCTGGCACTGACTGCAGTTTCGGGAACACCCAGACATTGCAGCATTTGCTCTTAAAATAGAACAGAAGTTTTCCTCGCTCAATTACAGCTCTAGTACACACACCACATGGGAGTCTTGCTTTTACATCTACATCTAGCTGCTAGTTTTCTCCCATTCATTCTTCTCTCAGAGACCTGTCTCTGCTTATTTATACAGTATGTGGTCAGTTGCAGGGTTGGATATTAACAGTGGCTTGAAGCAAAAATGCCCTCCAAATGATAGATTCTTGGGCAAAAAATGTTCCTGCACTATTGAACTAAATCGATAATATGTGAAATATGTGAAAATGAATAAAAAGTGTTGACCGTGACATTATATTAGGATCTGCTCATATTGCATCCAGGTTTATTATAGTTAACTAAAACTAAAACTTAAAAAAAAAAAAAACTGCAGTGAAATTTTTTAACTTATAACAAATAAATAAACATCAACTGAAATAAAATAAAATCTCATTTATATATATATATTTCAGCTAGTTGCCAAGGCAACATTTTAATTGACTTGTCATTTAACTTAATATAACTAAAAATTTAAATAAAAAACTAAAACTTGAATAAATGTATAGTTGATTCTAATTATATAATTAATTATTTTAAATAATTATTATAATTATTAATTTATATGGACATATATAAAATAAACAAAAACATATAAATGACAAAATTAACTAAATTACTCAAATTAAATTAAAATGAATATATAAAAAATAAAATATAAACTGAAATATTAATTTTGGACATATATAAAATAAACAAAAACTACTAAAATGACAAAAACACAACAAAAATACTAAAATGAATTTAAATTCAAATGTAATATTGCACACCAACCATTAAACTGTATTGATTATACTTTATGTAGGCTATTTAATAATCTCATATCTTTATGCAGTTGTTGTGTGAATACAATTCGAACACTTTTAAGCAGCATTAAACAGTTTGTGTAAATAAACAAAAATACCATGTCAGGTGTAGCCTTTGTTCCACCTTCGGAATGTAAAGATGACTTTTGTTGATGTTTATACACTTTACTGGTAACACTATAGTATTCTGGATTAACTGACTGAATTTAAATATCTGCCATAAAAGACAACACAGATGCATTTAATAGGATAATTATAAAAATTGCCCTTATGAAGGTAAAAAATGCCCCTTAATGGAAGTTAATTTCTGGGTGTGGTCTGTAGTGATGGAGGGAGAGTTGAAGTGATCCTGTAAATCAGCTCATCTCTGTATCAACCACTAATCATCTGACTAATTACCCTCCGTCTGTGAGCAAAGCCTGATACTGTAACCTCCAGAGACTCGTCTCAGTACCACGTGCTTCTCTTTATTCTGACTTCTGAATATCTTCTGTGGCAGTGCCATGATTCAGTGAAGTATCAGATGATATTACCATGTACTTTTAAATGCAGTGGGGTCCAAATATTTGGGACATTGACTTTTTTTTTTTAAATAAATGGAGAATTTTTAATAATAAAAAATATTTATAATTTAATATTTAATAATAAGTTTTTAAATCATAATATTAATATATATATATAAAATTTGTGAATATATTTAATTTCAGTTAAGTGAGAAAAAGTATAATAATTTTAACTATAGTGGCCTATAATCATATTCTATAATCATATTCCAGGGTTATGTAATGAGATTAGGTGTTGCAACATGCAAGAACAGTGGATTTCTCCTTCAGTCGCATGATGGGAGAGCTGTTTGATCAGCTGCTCCATCTCTTTGGAATATATATGATTCGATAGGGCTGAATATTGTTGAATTCTCAGTGTCTGACATCTCTCCAATGGCGCCACCAGGGACTCCTGGCCACCACACTGGCCACCCCACTGGCCAGTATAAATTTTAGTAGCATCAGTTATGCATTTCATCCCTAATGCACAGTCAGGCAGGCATGAAAACGCGCGTTCTTAGCACGCGCTTTGGGATTATGGCGAACGCGCGTCGGAAACGCACGGTTTTGTGTATCAAAACGCGCGTCTTCGACGTATGATTTCCTATGAAACGCGCGTTCTTGACGCGCGCTTTGGAGTCACCAAAAACGCGCGTTTTTGACGTGCGTTTATCATAACAGGAAATGGGCGTCGAATGCGTGCGTTTGGAGTCGGACAAAACGCACGTTCTGAACGTGTTACAGGTAAACCAAACAGGCAGAGCAAAGGTCTTTTGAAGTATCCACACAGGCGAAAACAACGTGCTCTTTCTGTAGTGTTCTCAAAATGGCACGCGTCAAAAGCGTGTGCTGACTTCATTGCCCGATTCTGTCATGTGTCCGCTATATCCTCCTGAGACCCCCCCAAAAAAGCTTTTTTTCATGTCATTACATTGTTTAGAGCATTAGAAAAAAATGGAAAATTAAAATTTTTGAAAAAATATATTTTATTCATATTTTTTTCCTAAAAAATAAAATGGCATGAATAGACATCAAAAAGGCAAAAACAATGGGATTTTTTTTTTTAAATCACCAATACATTTTTAGGGTTTATAGTTTTGGTGTGCCACCCCAAGATTTTAAGTGGCCCCATCTGGCCACCCCAATGAAAAATTTCTGGAGGCGCCACTGCATCTCTCATATGTTTCAGGATCAGCTGCCTGTCAGCGAGCAGATGGAAGAAGTCAGTGTGTAAGTGTTAAGATTGCTTTTAAGAGTGCAAGGTTTCAGTTTTTCTTCAAAACACATCTGGCTAAGATTGAAAGGATTCTGTGTTTGTATCCTGAATTGACTTTATGCAGTTATACTGTATTAGAAGAAGAAATCCACCTTTATATCTACATGTTTTACAAAATATAACAAAATACAGTCGATATGAAATGACCACATGCAGGACAAAACCAGATACATTACTCATGCAGAAGATGTGGAGAGTATTATTGTTGTTGTTTTTGTTGGGGGGGGGCAAGTTGCTGAATAATCAATAGGTGTTAATATCTACATTTCAAAACCTAGTGAGCTGCTTTCTTGTCTGTATTGTCTACACAGGCAGCAGTCATCTAAGGGAGCATCCTGAAATGAAATTAACCTCATAAATGACTGATCTGGGTTTTGTTTCAAGGCTAACGATGCAATTCTCTAAAAAGCATAAAAACACACTGCAAAAATGATTTACTTGATTAGTAGTTTTGTCTTGTTTTCCTGTATAAACATTATTAAATCCAAATGCATTTACTTGAGCCAAAGCAAAATGACTTAAGATATTAAGATGATATTTTATTTATTTTTTTAATTATTATTAACAACAATTCACAAACCTGAATAACAACATGATATCACATATCAATTCAACCCCCCCCCCCCCCCCCCCCCCCACCACCACCACCCTTCCCTTGCGGTCTCTTTATAATGGGGTACCTAATGGATAGAAAAGTAAAAGATATCTTCTGTAAAAAAAAAAAAAAAAAAAAATTGTGTTGAATAAAAAATGAATAAAAAATCTTCCAGTGTGGTAAGAAAATAGGCTTATTTTTATCACCCCATTTGTAGATATATTTTTGTCTTGTTTTATGCAAAAACTCACTTAATTTTGCTTCTCAAGTAAATGTATTTTGATTTAAGATTGTTTAGATATTTGTACTGGAAAACTGGAGTTTTTTTGCAGTTTACATCACAGAAACATACCCAAATTAGGTAAAATAGTTTATATTTAATGAGATTAAACTGTTTTAATCAGTACTGTATGACATAAATATTTAGCTAATATGCTGTCTTGCGAAAATCATAAAAACCTTTGTTATGATATTAATAAAACATTAATTAAAATCATAATGGAAAATACAAATAAAAATGAATTTGAAATATATGATTTTATTTTAGCTCATTTTAGTCGATACTCAAATAACAGTAGCAGGTCACTATGTTTTGGAGTTAATCTACAGATCCACATTTTCCCATGAATACAGATTTCCTCGGTTGTGTTAATTGAGATTTGAAGGAAGCTTTGTTTTGAGATTGTTAGAGACCAGCGTCATGAGCGTGTCCAGTGATGACGGCCTGTGAAACTCACGCTGGCGCTGTTTGTCCTGCGCTGTCACAACAAAGACGCCAGGAGCCAATTACACGGCCGTCTTTCACTGAAGAGGCCCACATTCACTTTGTGCAGCTGTTTTGAAGCTCAGACGTAACATGAAGCAATCGAGATATGATCCAGCAGCGTTTCGCATTGCACAATGAGATCATCACATCACAAAACCAACATGCAGAAAAGAGGAAGCGCTTCATGAGCACTTACTTCAAGCCCTTGCTGTTTAGTGCAGGAAACACATCATAATTTGAGGAAGGAAAACAGAGGAGAGCAGATTTTGAAATATATATATATATATATATATCTTGGTGTCATGACTCACTGCAAATAAGATAATCTACATCCCATAATGCCTCACCTCGGCCTGTAGGGTCTCAAGGCGCGTCATGTGCTGGTTGGTGGAGATGCTTTTCTCTTTGAAATCATCCCGTAATGAATGAACCTGAGTAGACAACTGTTTCTCCACCTCGGCGGCCTGTGGACACAAACACAGACATTTATATCAGATTCTTAGAGATATCTAGTCTATACAGGCTACTTTATGCAGTTAGTTTAGTATACCGTGCATAGTATGCAGATGGTCCGTATGCATGGAGCACTGCTACATTTGTCAATATACTGTACAACCAGCACCAGCTGAGTTTTGAATAGCATATTATAGTATTGCACTTTGGTTGCCAGTGTGAGACAAACTTTGTTCCACAATACTATGTGCTTGACCTTTTATTTAAATGTGACCCTGGACCACAAAGCCAGTCATAAGTGTCAATTTTCTTAAATTGAGATTTCTACATTTCTGAAAGCTGACTAAATGAGCTTTCCATTGATGTATGGTTTGTTATGATCGGACAATATTTGGCTGAGATGCAACTATTTGAAAATCTGGAATCTGAGGGTGCAAAAAAATCGAAACACTGAGGAAAATCACCTTTAAAGGTCGGCATGAAACGGAAGTTGCGATTGTCTTTTCTTCACATGCCTAAACAGCGCGCGCAGAGAGAGAGAGAGAGAGACTGGCTGAATGACTGAGCGCGTCCTCCAGGTTAAGTCACTTTCGTGAAATAAATTAGTTTGTGTTGTCCTAATATCCTAATATCTTTTCAGTGTTTAAGGGTAACACACTCCCTCTTGACTGGTGTCAGTGCTATGAAGTGAAGCATCAGCTTCAGCTTTCCCCTGTCGTTCACGCCTCACATCACTACCTCCGCCCTTGCGCCATCACTTGTGACCGGAAGAGTACAGGAGTCGTTTGGGGGGGGGTTATCATTTTTGATTGAAGATTACAAGGACACATGAATTTAAAAAAATAAAATAATGAAGGGCACGGATACATTATTTATAATAAACACAAAAGTATTCCATCAAAATATAAGAATTGTCAATTTTGATTTCATGCCGACTTTAAAGTTGTCTAAATGAAGTTCTTAGCTGTGCATATTACTGAATTTAAGTTTTGATATATTTACAGTAATGAATTCACTGAATATCTTCATGGAACATGATCTTTACTTAATATCCTAATGATTTTTGGCATAAAAGAAAAATGGATAATTTTGACCCATACAATGTATTGTTGGCTATTGCTACAAATATACCCCAGCGACTTCAGTCTGGTTTTGTGCTCCAGGGTTGAAAATTGTCAGGATATCAACATATGGAATTATTTTTATTTTCTTTCTTTTTTTTATTAGATACTGAACTGATTATAGCAATTTTTAACTATTCATTCATTCATTCATTCATTTCTGTTTTATTAAATTTTTTAAACAAACGTATAAACTTACTTTACAAGCTATACAGTGTTCTTCCAATCACTGGATTTAAGATTCATTTATTTTTTAATTATGTTTATTTTACAACATCAGGTTTACAGGCAGACACTATAGGTGTTTTAGAGCCACTAGATTTAACATGTATTTTTATTTTAGACCATTTTTATTTTATTTTATACTTTACTATTTTACTTTATTTAACAACTTGTATTTTTTCTTGAAGAAAAATCACATTTACAATGTTGGTGCTATAGGTGTTTTTGGGCCACTTGATTTAACATCTTATATTTTTATTTTAGGAACTGTGTAGCTGATACTATGAACGGTTTTAGTCTTCAGATTTTAATTTTTTTTTAAATCTGAAGATTTTAATATAGTCTTCAGATTTCTTCATATTTTTATTTTTCTATTTGATTAAATATATATATTTTTTTTTTTACATTTTATTTTATTTTTACAAAATCAGGTTTACAAGGTACTAGGCTTCTATGAAAGTTTTTAGTCACTGGATTTAACTATAATTAAATTTTTTTGTTTTGTCTTTCTTTATTTTGACAAAATCAGGTTTACAAGGTACTCCGCTAATACTATGGGTGTTTTTAAAGAAATTAGTAGCATTAGACTGTAGATATTCCAATGTTTTCTGTCTGTAAAATAATTTTGCTAGTTTTAGACAGACAACAAAACCTAACTGCTTCATGTTACATGACTCGAGCTGATTTGTAACCTTTTGACTTCATGTTACTGTAGCACACACTTTTTTAACAGTTTAGCACCTCTATCACTGTGAGAAGTTAGTTGTATTTCAGTATCTTTTAAAAGGTCAGTGACATGCACCAATGCAAAGATGCATTTGAAACACTCGCGTGAAGATCTGATCGATCATGTTATATGATTTCACAAATAATCGTATTAAAAGAGAGGTGAAGCCTGTTGCTGCCCCAATAATCTATGAGCATGAGTCATTTTACAGAACAAGTCAGAGAAATTCCACCCACCCACAAACACACACACACACACACACACACACACACACGCTCATTGATCACACTTGGCATTTCAGAGCGTCTGTAGAGCGTTCCAGCAGATCCTTGTGTTTTCCGAGCCGATTGGATGGCTGCGATCAGGCCACTGCAGCTGTGAGAAACACTCATTACCATCAGCCAGACTGCAGTCGCTAAACTGACTCACATCATCTGCGACTGTTGCCATGGAAACCCGGAGTCTTCGTGTTCACCGTGACGTACGAAAACAACAAAACTCACGCACCTGTCAACTTTGCTGTTGCAATGTCTCGTGCTGGAAACCATCTGAACGTGTTTTTATCTGAATTTCTGTCAGATTATGCAACAGAACTGTAACTATAACACTTTTATTTGTGTGCAGTTATAGGTTATAGTTACAGTCCTGTGACTGTTTGTTTTCATTTCAACAGAAAACAGACTTTAACTTGCAATTGTTAGTTTATATCTCACAATTCTATGAAAAAGGAGTCAGAATTGTGAGATAAAAGTCGCAATAACCTTTTTTTATTTTTTATTCAGTGGTGGAAACGGTACTAATCTGCACCTTTTATGGGGTAAATAAGGTACAAAGTTGTTTTTGATAGTACTGAACAAAAAATAAATAAATAAATAAAAATGGTTTAGATTTTACTTTGAAAATTGTCTAGTAAATTTAAAAAATAATTACAAAGAAAAAACAATTAACACTGAATTTAACAAGAAATTATGACGTAAAATACTAAAATAGTATTTTCTTGTAAAACGTACTTCACTAGTTTTTGCAGTGTAGCTGTTGTGTGTCTTTGCACACTTGTTTTTTTTCTAAAAGTATGTCTAAGTTATAGATTCCTAACTTTATTTATTCACTTGTATATCTGTGATGTCATTTTTCATGAGGGTTTGAGTCTTGCATTCCCGGGCAGGATGAATCTCCTGATTAAAGAGAATAGTCTTTCTAAAATAATACTCAGCCGTTTTGAGAACAAAGTGGAAACGTCAACCATCTTGACCTTGGCTTAAACTGTCTGTCGCCGCAGATAAAGACTGGAGCCAGATAAAGAAATGTTATAAGTAGCAGGTTTTCACTTGGAGAGCCCTGAATCAGACTGCTGTGGTTCTCATTAGCTTGATATTGTTTAAAGTTTAGGCCCAAAAAATCATCATGGAGTAATCACAGGGACATTTGAAGGAGTTAAGTCAAGCTGTTATGCTGGTTATCTGTATTTACTGTGATTTGTTCTGTTGACAGGTGCAAGCAGAGATGACCGGAGTTTTGTGGGAACAGGCGGCTTTATAGGCTTCACCGAAATAAACATCTACCGGAAAAACAATCAAAGGTTTATGTTTATCTTCACAAGGTTAGTGATTCGATTTTTTTTTTTTAAGTTTCCCAGCTAACAAAAATCTTTTAAGAATATATTTCTAACATTCCCATTAAGTAATGAAAATATTATTTCTGATTTTTTTCTAAAAGTTCATACATCCAGGTTTTTTTTTTTTTTTTATATTTAAAATATTTAATTATTTTTAAGAATGTTAAGGGAACATTCCATGTTATCATTTTTATCAATATGGGAATGTTACTTTTGTAACAATTCTGAAACATCTAATAACACTTTAAAAAATTTTTTAAAAAACATCCCATGAATGATAAATAATATTTTGTGCTCACGTTTTGAGAACATTATTAAAAAGCTAATACTTTACAATAAGGTTCCATTTCTTAACTATATTTAATGAATAAACTAACATTAACTAACAATGAGCAATACAATTGTTACAGTAATTATTCATCTTTATTAACATTAGTTCATTGCTAGTCCATGTTAGCTCAGGTCCATTAAATAACATTAATAGAAAATAAGATAATCCTTTTAGAAGTATTTTTCATTGTTAGTTTATGTCAACTAACTTTTTTAAATGAATCTTTTTATATAAATGTTAAGGGAACATTCCATTTTCTGTCTAGGATAATATTATAGGGATGTTACTTTTAAATGTTCTGTGAACGTAATATTTGAAAAACGTTTCAGGGGAAAAAACATTCCATGGATGACATTATTAAAAACCACATAACATTTGTTCATAACCCTGCCAGAACATTCTGAGAACGTTCCCTGTTGCATTTAACTGAGATGAAATTAATTAATCAGAGTTTGCTCTTTCATAGCTCAAGACACTCAGTTCTCAGTTTTATTTTACTTAAGATTTTCCTTATTGTTTGTTAAAAAACAGACATAAATGAGCCAATATTTCTCATACAGTGTGAATATAGAGCTAAAAATGAACATGCAGCAGCTCAGAGCGTTTAATCTGGAAGAAGTTGATGATAAATGTTTGCGTTTGATTTTTGATCACAAACTGGTATCTGGAAAAAGTCTTTTCCCAGGAAGCAACGGATTTAATCAAACATCTCTAGTGAATCTTAATTGTGATTTTCTTTCCCAAAGGATCTAACATAATTCATGACGGCATTGAAAGCTGAAGCGTAATTACATCTGCAGCACCTTCACGAATGATACTAATCAAAAAGCCATTAGTCATTTTGGTGGCTGTCCATTCAATAGTGTCATATCAGTGTGAATCGTGTCTGAATGTGGGAAGCTCTCGCAGCTCAACCTGACCCGCGGCACACGGCACACGTGTGGCTCACATGCCGGCCGTTTTTATTGAGCTGCAGGTGTCACGTGGAGCGTTGTGTCGGATCGGTGAGGTTGTGTTCATTTATGACTGCGGATCATGTTATTACATCTTATTACAGTTATACAGTATACAGAATTTCAAATGCAGGTTCACATTATTGTCTCTGCGCTTTATTAGTTATTGGTTCCATCACAGTACAGTGTGTGTGGGGGGGGGGGGGGGGGGGGGGGGGTCACGTTTCCATGGTAACACATGGAATTGAACATAACATTTGGGGTTGCCATAGCGATATGTGGGAATAGTGATTGGTGGTGATGATTTCCCTTAGTCATACTGTCAGAGGAAGAAACCTGTGACATTTCTGCAGTATAAACTGAAGACGCTCACAGCAAATCACAAAATAAAGCAATAAACCACAAATCATAAACAGTGATTTTATCGCATTTAAAGAGTGGTGAGAGGGTTAAAAATGCTTTTCAGTAACCCCAGCAAACGTTATATGATAAAACACAACAGTTTTTGTAAATAACTAGTGCTGTCTAAGGCAAGCATGAAAAGGATGTGCTAGGGATGAGATCAAACCTCTAACATGATGCATTAAAGGGATAGTTTATGACAAAATGACATGATTTTGTCATCATTTACTCACCCTCATATTGTTCCCAACCTGTTGTTTCTTTCTTCTGCTGAACACAAAATAATTGTTTTTTTATATTTTTGTTAATCAAATAGTTGCTGGTAGCCATTGACTTCCATAGTATGGAAAAAAAAATACTATGAAAGTCGATGGCTACAGCAAGTGTTTGGTTACCAGCGTTCTCCAAAATATCTTTTGCACTCAAAAGAAGAAACTCATACAGGTTTGGAACAACATGAGTGTGAGTAAATCATGACAAAATGTTCATTTTTGGGTGAACCATCCTTTTAATATTCTGTATATAATTATATTAATACATAATCTTTTCACACCAGACAGGAAGAAACCACCTAGCAACCACCCAGAACACCCTAGCGACTGCATAGCAATACTCTTTTTACACGAAGAACCACCTAAAAACCAACCTAGCAACCATGTTGAAACCTCCTAGCAACCTCCCAGCACACCCTTATGAAGTGAAAATGATACATTTATACACTCTATACATTTTGAGTAAAGACATTAATGTTTATATAGATTCACATTCTGATGCATGCATTTATGAACGGAGCCTATGTTTATCGCTTGCACGCATTTGTGGATTGTTGTGTACGAGTGTGCATCTCTTGCATGGATTTGTTGATCACCGTGCATGCATGTGGATCTCTTGCGCTTATTTGTTGATCACCGTGCATGCATGTGGATCTCTTGCGCGAATTTATGAATTACCATGCACGTGTGTGGATCATATTTGTGGAAGGTATTAAGACAGTTTTCTCTCCATACACCAACTGCGTAGCAACCCCCTGGCAATATACTAGCATCATAGTATTTCCATTTGTTTTACTGGGTTCTTAATTTGACTCAAATCATACGTCCCAGCAGGGATCAGAGATTTTCTTCTTCTTCTTCTGAAAGCTGTATCAGCACTCCTGCTATCTGAGCTCAGCATGAGTGCACTGTGGTGATCCCACGACCTGTTACTGATGTTGCTTTGCCATTCATTTCCAATGCAGCGTACAGTGAACATATAATCAATGCAAACATTATTAAAGGCTCAGAATCACCCCATCTTGGTAATGAAATGTAGGTCTATTTTGTTGTGGCACCCCCCCCCCCCCCACCCCTTCACCTATCTCTCTCTCTCTCTCTCTCTCTCTCTCTCTCTCTCTAAACCTTTGTAATGTAATTAGTGAAATGCTTCTCTCTGATCAGATTAGGCTGCTGGGGTTCAGGCTATTTGACAACCCCCTGCTTCCAGACAGACGTGTGTGTGTGTGTGTGTGTGTGTGTGTGCAACAGAAAGCATCTGTCCAACACAACACAATATGTTCAGTACATTAGCTAAACATTTATTCTGCCTGTATTTTTTAAGCTTTACCTACTAGATGCTCTACTTCATTATCTATTTATGTTGTCACTGTATGGCAAGCTGTTTTAACATTTAATCCTAAAAACATACTAGTATCTAGTTAATGCTACAAGTACTTATTTTTTAGTCTTATTTTTTATCTCGTATAAGATGCATTTGGTTGAGTTGCGCTGCAGTAAAGCGCTTCATTGTAGTACTACGGTGATTATCTCTTCAGCGCACCGCGTGAGCAGGACAAACAACAATGCAGAATATGAATAACTATGACTGGGGCTGTCATATAAATAATATTATAATAAGAACATTATTATAATAAAATGCTGTGAATGTTTAGAGTTTAGTTGCCATGTTTCTGCATGTTGTTGTACACAAAAGGAGCCTCGACAAGATTTGAAAATTCCGATTCGACTATATAAATACTTAGTCGAGAACACCCCTATTTAACTGAATAGATATTACTAACTAAAAATAAATACTAATATCATGACAAATAGATACTAGTATGTTTTATAGATAAAACAGCTTGCCATAGTCACTGTCTCTCCAGAAGAAAATTGTATTGCTCTAATATTTTGAATTATGTGACAACTTTGTTTCAGACATTTCTCCTAAAAGACCACTGAGAGAAATAAAAATGCAATTGTTGCATGTGTTAAAAATACAGAACTATAAAGTCATATAATCTCATTTGTGATTTAGTTTTCTTCAGAGTTTTTTCTTCTTCTTGTTGATGTTGTATATGTAAGTCATCACACAGTTCTTGCTGTTCTCTCTTGCTCGGTTTCAGTCAACTGGACGTAATGTTGTTGGTAAAGAGGATCTGGATTAAAGCCTAATCCCACTTGAGTTCATCCATGTGTCTCTCTGCCTTATATCACTTCCTGTTGCTTGTCCCACAGAAGGAAGGTCATCTGAGTCTGCAGCTCTAGATCCATCAGCAGATTTGTCAAGTCCATCTAGTTATCTCATATTCAGAGCCTCTTTCTTGCTTTAGAGTACATCACCGTCAGCAGCCGGCTATCTTAATTACATAAAAAAAAAAACAACACTGCCAAAATTTACCAGCCAAACCAGACCTTACTGCAAATCGTTTGCTTATATTTTGCTGGATTATATGACCATGTGGTCAAGATTTGACTAGTTTCTTCTAGTAGTTAAATGACAGATGTCATCATTTAGATTTTAAAAAGGCTCAAATGATAGCCATTTAAAAATATAGTGTATTTTGAAATTGGCAGGATTATTATTGGTTACTAAAACTAAAACTATAAAAAGGAGGGTGGGGGGGGGCATTTTTGTTGATTTGTTTAAATAAAATAAAATAAACATAAAAAAGACTTATTATATTTCAGTTAGTTGCAAATACAAAAGTTGCACATTTCTAGTTGAAATACAAAAATAATTAAATAATAATATCTCAAATAAATACATGAAATATTTTTTTTTCTAAAAACTGTAAAACAAACACAAACACAAATTACTAAACTTTAACCAAAAATCAAATTAAAACAGAAAATATAAAAATCAATTCAAAATATTATTAAAACCTATAATTATAGTAATTATACTAAACTAACATTATGTATTGGTCAGCCAAAATAAATGAGTCTTCAATGTCTTCACCCAATGTGAGTCAACTAAATAGATCTGTCAAAAGCACTATTATTATTTTTATTCATTTTAGTTCCCAGTGGATAAAAGGGTTTCATGATTTATTTTCTGCCCATTATTTTGTTTTGTTTTGTTTTTGCCCTCAGCTGGAAGCCCTTGTGCTGCCAGTCTTGATTAGTTTATCACCATCGATTCTTCTTCCATTTGTGTGTGTATTAATAGCATCACATGTGCTAATGATGGGACGTGTGTGTGTGTGGGAACTGACCAGGATTGACAGTGTTAAAGCATGTTATGGACAGCTGCAGTAAATCTGAACGTTAAAGTCATTAAGACTGAAGTTCAAAGCGGTTTGTCAGGGCGACACGGCTGTTTAGATACAGGAAGAGATTGTTGTCTGACCTCAGCTGCGTCAGTGCCACAACACCACAGCTCTCCTGGGGCAAAATCAATGAGACTCAATGAGAATTCAGATATGCATGTGAACAAGAGTCGCACACAGAAGCACAACCTAAACTCAATGTGGCATTTAACCTGCAAATCTCAATTTCCTGCCAAATCAATAAATGCCAATTTCCCTTCACTGCTCAGAAATTATGGTCTTCATTCAACATCAGTGATTCATCATTTTGAATTTCATCATGGTTCGAAGTGATTTCAACCAGTGTTTCAACCAGTGTTCAACCAGTGTTATTGATATCAAGACCTATATATTTATATGATGTCATGCATAAATGATTTTTCAGTATTTTAATTATTTTTCTTTAACCAGGCCTATAAATGTGCAGTTTATTTAAATATTCATCAATGAAGAAAGATGCATTTTACCTGCAGAAATGGCCTAGTTATGACATAACTACTAACTGATGATGCTAACCAGCCAAACAACACTGAGTCAGATGTTGCATTAATATTAGCCATATTACCACCTGATTTGCATCAAAATAACATGAATTTTGATGTCAACAGCAAAAGATTTGGTAAGCAGCTATTATCGTTAACTTAAACTATAACTAAAACCATAAAGTGCATTTTCATTATTTAAAAAAATAAAACATTAACTATATAAATGAAATAAAATATAAAAATGTAGACTAATTTTATTTCTCATTTTTGTTTAGTTTAAGATGAATTACTAAAATAATCAAAACTAAATAAACTAAAAACTATAAAAACAAAAAATTACAAAACTAAATGACTAAAATTTTAATTAAAATTAACAGAGAAAATAAAATTTTATATAATTAAATTGAATTACAAATATTAACAAAGTTTTTAATATATATATTTTGCTATCCTTTCTATGCATGATTATATGGCTAATTGCAATTAATTATTTGCTTTATTAGTTGCATTCTCATGTTTCCATGCTGTCTGAAACACTAACAGCACCTGTGGCATATTTTTGGGTTAAAGAATTAAAATAAAAGTCTCTGGATTAAACTACCATAAATAGCTAAATGTGACTCAAGCAAAACTGTGTTCCCTCACACAACTATTATCGAACTGATTGTGTCTGCTGGACAAAACACGCTCAAGTGCAACAGCTGACATATATTCAGTTATAGTCAAGCACAAAGATACAAAAAAAGTGTCTTTGAAAAGTTTACTTCTTCATCAGCCTCATTCATTGGCCACAGTTTAAAAAAATGTCCTGTGTATCTTCAAGGTCGCCCTGCTGGTCTGTCAGACAGGTAGATTGCATAATTGTGAGCCGCACAGCTGTTGAATTATTAAAAACGGAGTGGAGCGTAGAGTAATTGTCATGAGTTTGCGTAAGGTAGTGTCTCAGGAAGGTGAGGGGACTCTCTGTGCCGTAGCATGAAATTTATTTGTTTTCCACCTGCCTCTGTATGCATTTCCAGCCCACCATAATCAATATTTCAATTCAAAGAATGACCGGAATAATCATTCTGGCTTTTCTTGAGCACACTGCTTTATCAGTGACTTCCATGCAGACTGCCTTTGTCATGCATTGCGGTAGTTAAGGCTCAAGGCTGCTAACCAGAAGATTTCTGGCTCGATCTCCATAAGGAATGAACCATACGCATCACCAGGTAACTTCAGGTTACTATAGCCTCATGGCATTTTACATTTAGAGGAAAGTTTTATCTAAAGCGTACAGTACACGTGTTTTATCAGTGTTCATCCTTCATCGGTGTTCTTTTTCTTTCCTTTTTTATTCATTTTAAACCATTTGAATATTGGATTGCATATATTTATATTAAATATACATTTTTCTTTTTCTTTATATGTATTATTTTTTTTTTTTTATAATTTATTTAGCTTTTCTAACACAATGCTCTACAGGTGTAGCGGCAGAAATGTTGTCATTTAGCATTTGGTAGACAGTTTTATCCACAGCATACAGGACATGCATTTTTATTAAATTTTATCTATAGAAATCAAAACCCAGGACCTTGCTTTATTATTATTATTATTAATAATTTTTTTTTTTTTTTTTGCTTTTTCCCTTTTCTTTTTATTTATTTGAATCTATTTTTATATTGAATTACATATATTTACATCAAATATGAATTTATTTATATTTCTAATTTTTTTTTATTTCTTATTGCTGACTTAAAATGATCAGCTTTATTTGTCTTCTATTTTTCTCTCTTCATTATGACTAATGTTTATGAAATGTGCTGTATAAATAAATGTGCCTTGCCTTTTTGTGACAGCACCAAAACAGGCTACATTCTGTCAAACTCACAGAAACAAAATCCAGCATAAAATAAAGAAAAACACTGCTGTAAAACAACTGGACAAGCAGCAAGTTTCCAAAACATTCCTTAATCATGAAGTCCAAGGTTTACAGAGCTATTTTCTGACAAAGCCCTCCACTGCTGTTGTTTTGGCCTCATCTGACGCAATGTGAACTGTATCAGGCTGAAGGTGTCACTCACCCTGCTGAGCTGCTCCAGTAGTCGATGGTTTTGTTCTGACAGCTCGCTGATGGCTCGGCTCTTGTCGCGGTCGGCCTCTCGCAGCTGCACCTGATGTCTCTCCAGCTCCCCCTGCAGGTGTTGCACATCTGTCTCCAGTTCTGCCACCCTTCCTTCCCACTCGCCCTCACGGCTCTCCAGACGCCGCCGCAGCTCGTGCTTCTCCTGCTCCAGGAGCTGGAAGAGGAAAAACAGGGTCATTGACATTTATTGGCATAAGTTTGCCAGGTTAGTGGCATCAAATCTTTAATAGATATTCATAGTTTTGTTTACGGCACTTAGTAGCAATTAAACTTGTAATATAATAAAACTACTACTGTTTTGAACAACAATATTCCAAAGTTTTGGAGTCAGTATGATTTTTATTCATCAAGAATGCATTAAATTGATCAAAAGTGACATTTATAATATCACCAAATATTTCTATTTCAAATAAATGCTGTTTTTAAAACTTTCTATTCATCAAAGAATCCTGAAAAATACAATGTATCACAGTTTCTGCAAAAATATGAAGCAGCACAACTGTTTTCAACATTGATAATAATCAGAAATGTTTGTTGAGCAGCAAATCAGCATATTACAATGATTTCTGAAGGATTGTGAGACACTGAAGACTGGAGTAACTGTAACGTTTAGCCAGCAGAGGGAGCTCTCACCCGAGTACTGAACCTGACCCGCTCCCTCTACTGTCACTTCCTGTTTGATTCCTATAAATTCTGAGACCTGTTCACGTGCTAGTCGCGAAGTATTGCCAGTCATTCTGCCTTACCAAGCATTTATTCCTGTTACTGTTCCTGTTTGCTAACCTGTCTTTGATCCTGCCTGATATCTTGACTCACGGTATTGTACTCTGCCCCTTTGTTCTGACGCCTGATCTGACTGATGTTTGTGTTTGGACCCTTTGCCTGCCTGATCACCATTGTCTTTGATGTTGCCCCTGTGTTTGATGAACAATCTACTTGCTTCTCTGATTTAACCTTCTGCCTGTTTTGCCGACCTCTGTTTAAAGCCTTGACCTCTAATAAACTTCCGCTTATGGATTCTAACCAAACTCCAGCGTCACTGTTACAGAATACATCGCCTACTATGAATCCAGCAGAAGTGTCGAATCTACAAGCAGCAGTCTCATACCAAAGAGAAATGCTCCAAGGATATCAGGAACAACTCACCCCGTAGCGGTCCATCAACGAACATCTGACGCACTACTTTCGTTCTCTCCCTCCGCCCAAACACCAAAGACCATAAGCTTCGCACTCCCTGATAAATTCGACGGAACAGCTGAACAGTGCAAGGGCTTTATTCGCCAAGTGTAGGTTTATCTGGATCACCAAGGAGAGAGATTCGAATCAGAGGGAAAAAAGTGCGCTTTCATCATGACACTTTTGATGGGCAGAGCTATCGATTGGGCGGGCAGCAGCCGTTTGGGACTCGGACTCCCGACTAAGGAGTTCAGTGATGTACTTCATTCAACAACTCCGTGAAGTGTTTGAATATCCTCCTCCGATTTTGTCACGCTCGCTATCAGGATTGATAACCTCATGAGACAAACTCCTAAGAAGAAAAGTGGAAAGGGTGGACAGACCAACGTTTTTACTCCTAACCCTGTTGAAATGTTTTCTCCTGAGGAACCCATGCAACTAAACACTATCTGAGAGTGAGAGAAACCGGAGGCGACATCAACGCCTGTGTTTTTACTGTGGTGAATCAGGTCACAGCAGTTTAGGATGCCCCCACAAGCTCCAAAGCAATCCCCGGGTAAATATTGAACATCTTGCCCTTTTAAGTAACAAAACTTTCACACTCCCTGTTGTCTTAAGATTTAATACCCTGTCTCTTGATCTCACAGCGACGATCGACTCGGGAGCTGCCCTGAATCTAATCCACCAGGATATTGTCACAAAACATAAAATTCCAACACAACCATGCACCCCACCAATCCAAGTCAAGGCTATCAATAATTTACAGATCGGCAAGGGCATCACTCACCAAACCAAGATGCTTACACTCCAGGTTGGAACTCTTTCAGCAAGGTATTCAGCAAGGTAAAAGCCACTCAACTTCCCCCACATAGACCATTGGAATGTGCCATCGATCTCCTGCCAAACACACAACCCCCCAAGAGTAAAATCTATCCACTTTCTAGAAACGAAAATCAAGCCATGGAGGAGTATGTGGATGAAGCTCTGAACTCTGGTTTTATTCGACCATCAACATCCCCAGCAGCTGCAGGATTCTTCTTCGTGGAGAAGAAAGATGGTGGTATAAGACCGTGTATTGATTATAGAGGACTGAATAACATTACCATTAAATTCCGTTATCCCCTTCCATTAGTGCCATCTGCACTAGAACAACTCAGAGAGGCCAAAATATACACCAAACTCGATCTCCGAAGTGCATATTATCTCGTCAGGATTAAAGAAGGGGATGAATGGAAAATAGCCCTTTTCACCACCTGGGGGCACTATGAATATCAGGTAATGCCATATGGGCTAGCCAACTCTCCTGCAATATTCCAATCTTTCATCAATGAAATCTTCAAGGATCTTCTAAATAAGTTTGTGTTCGCCTACATCGATGACATCCTCATCTTTTCCAAAACCGAACAGGAACACATCTCTCATGTCAGAACAGTCCTTTCCCGACTTCTAGAGAATAAATTATGTCAAAGCTGAAAAGTGTGAGTTCCACGTCAATCAAACCTTCTTCCTGGTTTACCACATCAGCTCACAGGGCGTCAAGATGAACAATCTCAAAATTCAGGCAGTCACGGAATGGCCACAACCACGAACCATCAAAGATCTGCAGAGATTCCTTGGCTTTGCCAATTTCTACAGGAGGTTTATTCGAAATTATAGCATGGTGGCCTCTCCCCTCACCTCGCTCCTTAAGAATAAACGATCAAAACTGGTTTGGACATCAGAAGCTGACAACGCTTTCCACGCATTGAAAGAACGATTTACGACAGCCCCTATTCTGAAGCATCCTGATCCGAACGAACCGTTCATACTAGAAGTGGATGCCTCAGACTGTGGCATAGGTGCAGTACTCTCACAGAGACAAGGACAACCAAGCAAATTGTATCCATGTGCTTTCTTCTCCAGGAAACTGACCACCGCAGAGCGTAACTATGATGTTGGAAATAAGGAACTACTCTCCATGAAAGCAGCTATAGAAGAATGGCGTCACTGGCTTGAGGGAGCTCTTCACCCATTTCAAGTGATAACTGAAAATAAGAATCTTGAATATATAAAAGGTGCAAAACGTCTTAACCCCCGTCAAGCCCGTTGGGCATTATTCTTCACATGCTTCAACGTTACAGTAACCTATCGACCTGACACTCTTTCCAGACAATATGACCCCTCCACAGAACACCACATCTCCGGTCCCATCCTACCCAGCTCAATCATCCTAGCCCCAGTCTTCTGGGACATCATGGAAGAACTAAGAGAAGTACAACAACAAGATCCCTCACCCGCAAACACACCCCCAGGAAAGCATTATGTACCTCAAGTTATGAGACAACGAATCATGCAATGGGTTCATACTTCTCTCTGCTCCAGTCATCCAGGTATCTCTCGAACCCTTAAACTTTTACAGAACTCTTTCTGGTGGGTTAACATGGCTTGAGACGTCACCCATTACATCAAATCATGTCAGATCTGTGCTCAGTCAAAAACCCCTAAAGAATTGCCTTCAGGTTTACTCAAACCATTACCCATTCCTCAATGACCATGGTCCCATCTGTCTATCGACTTTGTCACTGACCTTCCACCATCAAATAATAACACCATTATCCTGGTCATCATCGACCGTTTCTCAAAGTCCTGCCGTCTCATTCCACCACCTAAACTACCCACTGCCATGGAAACCGCTCAAACCCTCTTCCAACACGTCTTTAGGATCTATGGCCTACCAGAAGACATAGTCAATGACCCAATTCACGTCTCAGGTCTGGAGGGCATTCTGCAGTCAATTGGATATCAACGTTAGTCTAACTTCAGGCTATCACCCACAAGCTAACGGGCAAGTCGAGCGGCTCAACCAGGAAATCGGAAGGTATCTTTGAAGTTACTGCAGCCGTGAACAACACAGATGGTCTGAGTTCCTACCATGGGCGGAATACACCCAAAACTCTCTAACCCACTCCTCTAGAGGTCTAACTCCCTTCCAGTGCGTCCTGGGGTTCCAACCGCCTCTGTTCCCGTGGTCTGGTGAACCCTCCTCAGTTCCTGCAGTGGACGACCGGATTCAGCGTAGTGAGAGGGTGTGGGACAGTGCTCATGTTCGTCTCCAGCGGGCCGGGAGAATACAGGAATTTCAGGCCAACAGACGATGTCGCCCACACCCTCCCTACCAACCAGGACAACGGGTCTGGCTCTCCACAAAGGACATCAAGTTGCGGCTACCAAGCAGGAAGCTCAGTCCCAGGTATGTGGGCCCTTTCAAAATACTGAGACAAATCAATTATGTAACATACCAATTGGAGCGTCCTGCTAACTATCGTATCTCTCCCTCCTTCCATGTGTCCCTCCTCAAACCTGTCCATGGTTGAGCTGATCCTGGCCATGAAGCCCCAGAACCACCACCACCACTGGACTTTGATGGAACTCCAGCATATAGGGTGAATGAATTACTGGACTCGAGACGAAGAGGGGGTCAGCTCCATTATCTGGTGGACTGCGAGGGCTATGGACCTGAGGAGAGATCCTGGGTAGCCGCGCGGGACATTCTGGATCCGTCACTCATTGAGGAGTTTCATCGAGCCAGACCCAATCGACCAGCACCACGACCACGGGGATGTCCACGTCGAGCTCCAGGAGTCGCTCCTAGAGGGAGGGGTTCTGTAACGTTTAGCCTTGGTCTTTACTTTTACGTTTAGTCTTACTGAACCTGACCCGCTCCCTCTACTGTCACTTCCTGTTTGATTCCTATAAATTCTGAGACCTGTTCACGTGCTAGTCGCGAATTATTGCCAGTCATTCTGCTTTACCAAGCGTTTATTCCTGTTACTGTTCCTGTTTGCTAACCTGTCTTTGATCCTGCCTGATATCTTGACTCACTGTATTGTACTCTGCCCCTTTGTTCTGACGCCTGATCTGACTGATGTTTGTGTTTGGACCCTTTGCCTGCCTGATCACCATTGTCTTTGATGTTGAAGAGACTTCTTTCATAAATCATTAAACAAGAATATTTGTGAAATATATTACCTTTGGAAAGATAGAAATTTGAATTAAATTTCTATGTTCTATGATCTGATTTTTCTCCAGTGCTGGTAAACTACTGTGGCATTAAGTCAATTTAAATAACCCCGCCCCTAGATGTCATGTAAAACAGTCCCCTTATATTTTGATCATGCATTCTCAGAAAAAAAGGTACAAACGCTTTTACTGGGGTCGTACCCTTTCAAAAGTACTAAATTGCACCATTTAAGTACTACAATGTTCAATTTAAGTATTTAAACCTTTAAGGTACTACTCTAGGGATAAATATGGTACAAATTTGTACCTTTTGAAAAGCTATCAGTGACAGATTTTGTATGGTCTTTAGTGGGCCAGAATAAGCTGTAATGCAGACCAGTGTTAGTCTATAATAGCCAGACATGGTCTGAGACATTGTAACGCCACACCAGCAGAGGGAGCTCTTGCCCTAGTACAGACTGTTACTGCTCCCTCTGCTTCTATGGTTACTTCCTGTTTGGCGGCCATATAAAGAGGGCCATGCCAAACAGGCCTTTGCGAAGTCTTGTTCCGCTGTATTTGGACATTTCTGAGCGTTCTCATTATCTTGTTTTTGCCTTGCCTGTGTTTTGGACTCTGGACTGTTCTCTTGGTTATTGTTTGTTTGCCGCCTGCCTTGACCATTGCCTGTGTTTGTTTACTCTCTTGCCTTGCCCTGGAAGTTATTGTTTGCCGGTGATCGACCCTGCCTGCCTTGACCACGATCTGTATAATAAAGCTTGCGTTTGGATCTTATCCCTGTTGTCACGCTCCAGTCCTCATTACAGAAGACTTCGCCTACCACAGATCCAGCAGCTTTACCATCAACCATGAATCCTGAGGATTGTCTCGTGCGCCTCCGTCAAGGTGAGCTGCCCATTGAAGATTATGTGGCTAAGTTTTGTGAACTTTCCTACCAGACAGACTTTAAGGAAAGCTTCTTGAAAGACATTTTTCGGTTTGGACTAAGTAAAGAAATATCAAACTTAATGCCACGAAATACCCATCACTGGACTCTTACTCGTTATATTGATTTTGCTTTGTGTTTGAGTGGCTCTGCACTTACTGTGGGGACTGCTGATGAGGAACCCGGCTACCCTCCGGCATCCTCCACACCAGAGTATTCGAACGTCATGTCTGGAATTATTCACGTCACATCAGAGTCTACACAGCCTGCTCATGTCATTCCTGCCAAGCCAAGGCGAACTCCCGTCAAGCCTAAGTCTACTCATGTCATGCTTTCCAAGCCACAGTCTGCTCACGTCAGGCCTGCCAAGTCACAGTCTGCTTTCTTCACGTCTGCTAAGCCACAGCCTGCAAATGTTGCGTCTGTCAAGCCAGGACTTACTCACGTCACCTCTGTCAAGGCAAATCCTGCTAACATCATGCCTACTAACCCGAAACCTCCCAACATCACGCCTGCCACGCCCCAGCTTGCTAATGTCATGTCTGCTACACCAGGACCTACTCACGTCATGCCAGTTAAGTTACAGTTTACTCCTGTCATGTTAAACCCGTCACTGTCTGATTACATATCTACCAACCCAGAGTCTGATAACGTCATGTCTGCTACCCCAGGGCCTGCTCACGTTATGCTGGCTACTCAGGAGATTCTCCATAACATGGCCGCTATTCAAGAGCTCCATCGTAAGATAGCTGCTACACAAGAGTCTCTTGGGAAAATGGCCGCAGTTTTAGAGTCTGCTCACGCCATGCCTGCCCAGCCAGAGCCTGCTCGCGTCATGCCTGCTCACGGCATGCCTGCCCAGCCAGAGTCTACAGGGCCTACTCCCATCATGCCGGAATACCTGGCCAAGATGGCCACCATGCCTGAGTCCTCTGCCAGGATGGCCACCATGCCTGTGCCTCGCCATGTCACAGCTGTCAATCCAAAAACTGTGTACAAAATGGCCACCATACAAGAGTCACATCACATCTCAGACGATTTTCCACAGTCTTATCAAATCACAGCTGATGTTAAAGAACCAAGTCAAGTCATAACTGCTACCAACAAGCCAAGCCTAGCCACAGCTGATCATCACGAGTCAAGCCAAGCCACAATTGATCGTCAGGAGTCAAGCCAAGTCCCAGTTGATCATCCCAAAACAAGCCAAGCCACAATTGATTGCCATGAGGCAAGCAAAGCCACAGTTGATCCTCGCGAGTCCAGCCAAGGCACAGCTCCTCAGCCAGAGTCTCTTCACGCCTCAGCTCCTCAGCCAGAGTCTCTTCACGCCTCAGCTCCTCAGCCAGAGTCTCTTCACGCCTCAGCTCCTCAGCCAGAGTCTCTTCACGCCTCAGCTCCTCAGCCAGAGTCTCTTCACGCCTCAGCTCCTCAGCCAGAGTCTCTTCACGCCTCAGCTCCTCAGCCAGAGTCTCTTCACGCCTCAGCTCCTCAGCCAGAGTCTCTTCACGCCTCAGCTCCTCAGCCAGAGTCTCTTCACGCCTCAGCTTCTCAGCCAGAGTCTCTTCACGCCTCAGCTCCTCAGCCAGAGTCACTTCACGCCTCAGCTCCTCAGCCAGAGTCTCTTCACGCCTCCGCCGAACTGACAAAGGCTGTTACCACAGATTCTAGGTCAGTCCTTCGAGTTCTGATATCCAGTGTGATGGACCCACCACTGATGTCGGTGCGAGAAGCAGGCATTCCCAAGGTCTCAACTCTGGCTGTTACAGAGACTGTTCCCCTGACCTCAGTGCTTCCCGTTATGGCGGTCGCCATTCTGAGTGTGTGGGCTGCACACTGTGCTCCTGAGGCCTCTCCGGTCCACGAGCCTGTTCCAGTACCACCAGAGGTGGCGGCTTCGGCTGCAGAACCTCCCGAAGTGGTGGTACCTACACCCGTATCCCGAGAATCCAGTTCTCAAGTCACAGCCAGGAGTGCCAATCCCGATCCCCGAGAATCCAGTTCTCCAGTCACGGCCAGGAGTGCCGATCCAGATCCCCGAGAATCCTGTTCTCCAGTCACGGCCAGGAGTGCCGTTCCTGATCCTCAAGTATCCGCGCTGCAAGAGCGCCCACAAGTGCCCGCTCTTCCAGAGCGCCCTCAAGTGCCCGCTCCTCCTGAACTCATTGTCTGCCCCGTCACGGCCACGGAGATCGTTCCTGAGCTCTCGCCCTGTCCTGTCACGGCTAAAGAGGCCGCCTGTGAGCTCATGCCCTGTCCTGTCACGGCTAAAGAGGCCGTCTGTGAGCTCACGCCCTGTCCTGTCACGGCCAAGGAGGCCGTCTGTGAACTCACACCCTGTCCTGTCACGGCCAAGGAGGCCGTCTGTGAGCTCTCGCCCTGTCCCGTCACGGCTAAAGAAGCTGTCTGTGAGCTCACGCCCTGTCCCGTCACGGCTAAGGAGGCCGCCTGTGAATCCTTGTCCTGCCCAGTCACGGCTATGGAGGCCGTCTGTGAATCCACGTCCTGCCCAGTCACGGCTATGGAAGCTGCCTTTGAATCCTTGTCCTGTCCTGCCACGGCCATTGAGACCGTCTACGAACTCTCGACCTGCCCTGTCACGGCCCCTGGGACCATGGGGACTCTCTCTGTGTTGTCTGTCTCTGTTCTCCCTGTGGCGTCTGTCTCTGTTCTCCCTAGATCCCTGATCCTGCCATGGCTTCCTGACCAGTCCGCTCTACCGTGGAGATACTCTACCCAGTCTACGCCACACTGGTGGGCTCCGGCTCCGTTTACTCCGCCGTGGTGGTCAGCTGTCTGGCTCTGGGGGTCTCCTGCTCCGCCCAGGTGGGCTCTGGTCCCGTCCTGCCCTGCAACAAGGACTCTCCCAGTGTTGTCTGTCTCTGCTCTCTCTGTGTTGTCTGTCCTTGTTCTCCCCAGATCCCAGTCTCTGTCATGGGTTCCTGCTCGAGTCTGGTGGTCCTCTGCTCCGCCGTGGCGGTCCTCTGCTCCGGTCTGGTCATCTGCTCCGCCATGGTGGTCTTCTGCTCAGCCCTGGTGGGCTCTGACCCCGTCTGATCCGCCCTGCTGGGATTTGGTCCCGTCTGCTTCGCCCTGGTGGGCTCCAGTCCCATCGTCTCCACCATGGCTTCCTACCCTACCAGCTCTGCTATGGCTTAACCTGTCGACTCCACCATGGACACATGATCCACTGTACTACAGTTTGCCTTTGCTCCATGATCCAGGTCCTCCATTGCTCCATGATCCAGGTCCACTCCCTCTGCATGGACCTGGCCCTCCGTCCCACCCCCTGGTCTACTTCATTCCCACCACCCTCCTGGACTGTTTATTTTTTGAGCGCCAGGAGTCGCTCCTTGAGGGGGGGATTCTGTAACGCCACACCAGCAGAGGGAGCTCTTGCCCTAGTACAGACTGTTACTGCTCCCTCTGCTTCTATGGTTACTTCCTGTTTGGCGGCCATATAAAGAGGGCCATGCCAAACAGGCCTTTGCGAAGTCTTGTTCCGCTGTATTTGGACATTTCTGAGCGTTCTCATTATCTTGTTTTTGCCTTGCCTGTGTTTTGGACTCTGGACTGTTCTCTTGGTTATTGTTTGTTTGCCGCCTGCCTTGACCATTGCCTGTGTTTGTTTACTCTCTTGCCTTGCCCTGGAAGTTATTGTTTGCCGGTGATCGACCCTGCCTGCCTTGACCACGATCTGTATAATAAAGCTTGCGTTTGGATCTTATCCCTGTTGTCACGCTCCAGTCCTCATTACAGACATAAAGTTCTCATCTCATAAAGGGTCAGTCAGGTTGAGTACCGCGCACCTCTGAGAGCTCTTGCTATAATTGGAGAAAATGAAATCCGGCACTAATTAAGAGCTGTGAAATACACTGTGAAGGCTATCAATGCAATTAACTGTTAGAAGTCATTTCAGTGATGATTATTTGCTTTTGTTTGAGGGTGAAGGTTTCCTCAAACTAGTTAGAATATACGAGTAAAGAAAAACTAGGATGTAGATTAAGACAAGGGGTTTAAGTCAAAGATGTGAACCGGGCAGGAGGGACAGTTGCATGGAGAAGCACCAGGAATCTGTCACGCGTCTGGCCCTCAGACGACTGAAGAGAGCCAAAGCACATTAGCTTTGCTTGCAGCATCGCTGAAATTACCATCAGAGCCCATACAGATCTGAACCACATTCAACTCAGTCAACTTCTTCACGCAGTCCACATCAGTGACAGTAAACGCTTGGGTTTTGACAAACATCCGTTAGCTCTGCTTCTAATGTTTTCATGGCATCCACCATCATTGACATGCTTTTTTTTAATGACTGTATAAAAGTGTTTATAACATAATTATTATAAATTATTATATTTAGATTAGATTATTATATAATATTAATTAAAACCGGTTTATTAAACTGTACCATTTATTGTACTGCCTTTAATTTGCATTTTTATTTACATCGTTGTTGTAGACTTTTAGCCATGTTTACACTAGTAACTGGTTGTCTGTGAGCTCAGGATAAGTTTTTATTTATATATTTAGGCCTATTTGTTTGTTTGTAAACCTACTGTAGACGTGTTTCATGCACTGAATGTTGATATCAGTGTCGGAAATGTCTTTTATTAACAAATAAGAGTTGAAACCAGTAATGAATAACACTAAAAAGCCACGCTAGTTTGCGTAACTTATCCAATGGTAGAATTTCTAGAAAGTCACAAAGACTTTCTTAAAATGCAAACAGTTGGCAGAATATTAAATTAGGTTCAGAAGTTTAGAGCTTCTCACCTCCAGTTTGTCGTTTAAATCCTTGGTCATTTTGTCATATTGCTGTGTGAGGTCTTGGTTTCGTTCAAGTAGAGCTTTGCCCAGTTTAGCAGCGAGGACCAAGTCCTTCTCCTTCTGCCGGAAGAGCGACAGTAGGTCAGAGTCCTGTCCGCTCACAGGTGTCTCTGAGGCGGATACCTCCAGATCCTCCTCCCGCTCGCGGGTGAGCATGGCCAGCTCCTCCTCCAGAGCCATGCCGAGCCCTCCTGGCGCGGTGTGTAGCAGCGTGAGGGTCTGGTTTTCCGCGGCGGAGTCTGGCGAGTTTTGACGGCTGGGATTGAGCGCTCGGTCCATGCGGTCGCTGTCCAGCTGCGGTGGTGCTGAAATCGCGCTGCGCAGATCGAGGCAAGACGCGAACATCGCCTCAATCACGACAGATCGAGCGCTTTAGACCCGGTGAGCCCGCTTTAGTCCTGGGTCCAGGTGTCCTGCTTGGCTCTGGGTTGGTGATAACGCCATGGAAATGGATAAATCGTATCCAGTATGATTATATGCGCTTTATCTGGTCTCCGGCGGCAATCAATTGATCATTGAGCCCAATATAATCCATCAAGCCTCGCCGAATCAGTGTAAAACCCTCTCGGGATGGCTGATCTTCACGTTAACCCCCTTGATGATCACCGTCCAGTCGTTGTGTCCACTCCAGAGCACCGGGGTCCCGGTTATTCCCCATTATTGTCGCCCCTCGCTCACATCCCTGGCCTATAAAACACACAAATACACGGATTGCTCTCGTGCGCGAGCCTCCTCCCAACCCCACGCGCGCTCTCTCTGCGTCCGTGACGTCGAGCTCCTCGTAGCCGCCCATTGGTGGATTGTGATAACGCCATATGCTAGAAGAACTGGGTGAAAGACAGATGAATGTTGCTGGTGTGTTGGAGAACACACTGTGTTCTGGGAGGTTAATGACCTCTCATGGATAAGGTCAAAACTGTATCATTAACCCAGTATGATTTCATACAAATATTTTTCAGCTTTTAAATTGTAGTTGTTTCTCATATGGATTGGATCATATGGATATTATATGATTTTCTATAGTTTATGATTTTATAGTGTACATTTATGTTTTATATAAATACACACAGACACACATTTGGTACCTTTGTGTAAATTGATTAATTGAAGTTAACTAAAATAATATTAACAATTAATATAGCAAATAAAAAGCTAAAATGAAATTATATGAATATATAAATTATATATTTTTATAATTATACATATTCATCATTATGAAAATAATGGTCTCATAGTATTCATTTATTTGTTTGTTTGTCTTTTAATTTTTAAAGTAGAATATGAACATTTTAGGATAATATACATTAAAACAATATCAATGAATGATGCATGTACAGCAATGAATTACCAAACATATTAAGCTGTTCTGTTTTGTGTATTATTTGTTTATTTAGATATTTAATTACATTTAATTATTGCAGAACTATAGTTGAGTTCAAATGGATTTAAACTTTATTTGACAACTTTAAACAATCATGCTAAATGACAGAAATGCAATTATCATGACAGCACACATTCATGACTTCAGTCATTGCTTTGAAAGGGTTTGACCTCATTATTACAGCATGAACATACAAACACACATTCAGATTACTGAGAACATTCCACAGCAGCAGAAGCAGAACATCTGTAGGGAACGCAGGATTGCCTTCCACCCCCTTTGGCACATCCCTGTGATCTGATCTGCTTGAGTGTTCGGATCTATCGGATGTCATTTAATCTCATCTCACAGTGTTGAGCTCAATCATGGTGCGAGACATGCTTCAGTGCGCTTGTTTTCTATTGGTTCAGTGCTGCTCCAGCATGTGATGAATGTGTTTCAGTGCGAAACAAAGACTTCACTTGTGGACCATAATATTGACATACAAAGGAAAGTGGGTCACTCAACCGTCCAATCACTGTAGGGTCATTTACTGAAGGATGAATGGGAGAAACAATATGTTTGGAGGAGCTTCAGGGGATTGAGGCTGCATTTGTAATCCTGGTGATTAAATCACAGTCGCTCACATATGAGATGATCAATCTGCTCAGCTTTTGTTAAGAGTTAGTTAATGCACTGCAAAAGGGTTATCATCATGCAAATGTACATATATTCACAGATATACACATTTTTATGCAACTAACCAGTCAAGTGAGGAAAGTAATAATGGTACCATTTTACTTGAAGCTTTTATGTATTGTAAAAGTATTCATATTTTAAATGCATATTCAATATAACATTAATTTAATTATGTTATAATGCATTACATCTTTTCATAAATTATTGCTACCAAAGTTACATTGTATTTTTATATGTCCAGATTCCTTGTTACATCTGAAATTGGTTGTTTGTCATGTTATTTAATAAAATATATTTTTTAAAGGTGCAAGCATAAATAGATTAGTACTATTTTGGATTATTAATGTTATACTATTCAGTACAAGGCATACTAAAATAGTTTTATAATGCATTATAAGGCTTCAAGTAAAGTGTTACCAAAATGATAAACTACAATAATATTAAATAATAGAAACTTCCTTAATTTGAAAGAGAAAAGAATAAAAGAAAAACTTTTTTTTTTGGTGTTATAAAAATTACACATATAAAGGAGGAAATAAATAAATATATTATCTCTCTCATTTTTGGAATACATATGAAAATAACAACACATAAACAAATAATTGGATCTTTAAAATAGATTAAAATATTAAAACTAAAAAAAAATTATTTTTTATTTTTTATTTCCAAGGTGATATATAAAGCTGCTCGCTGAAATCTAAGCATTATTCCATTCAAAACATGCATGATGCTGAACTACAGACTCGAAGGACAATACTGCCATCTGATGGAAAACAAGTGCGCTTCATAAATTCTACAAATTGCTGAATATTTTTCTTGTGGGTCAGCCTTAAAAAGTGCAAGAGTAATGCATTTATTCATGAAGATAAAATTAATAACTAATATATTGCCTAATAGTTGCACCAGTAGCCTATACAAGGCAACATCCTACATCTCTGAATGCATGCTAAATCTAAACATTACTAGACATTTAGTTGCATCCTTACAATTAAAATATTACATAGATAATTTTATTATGCTGTTCGGCAATACGTGAATCAATTTACATATCCCATTTTCAGTTTAACGTTATTTAATCTGATTTCAGCACTTGTTTTCTGTGCTCTTGAAAACTCTGGAGGACTCTTAAATGTCCTGATGATTATTATTCCAGTCTGATTGATTTATGATGCATTTGTGAAAGCTCTTTGCTGAATACATTAGCGTTTATATAATGGTCTGAGTCACAGTCCTGAGTTAGTGACTATCCCATGGCTCTCTTCTACAGACCTAAGAGAAAATACAAAGCCTTTCAGTGCTGTTACACAATCCACACTTTTGCAGATAAAGAAGCATATGTTAAAGAAGCATATCGTCAAATACACAACATTTATTACTTATATAAGAACTTCAATAATCCTGTGCAATTCCTTCCCAATCCATTGGATGGAGCTGCGCTCTTCCTTATCTGAATATATTTTCCCAAAATCATTCTGCTGTTGAAGTGCCTAGTCAAGCAGAACAAAATAAAGATTATTTATGATTTCATAAAGCTCAGCCTAATTCTTTTACAACTTTCATACTAAATGCTGTGCTTCACTGCTGGTTTTAACTGAGTACAGCTGGTCTTAACTGGTGTCTTCCAGCCTGGTCCAAGCTAGTTTTAAACTGGTTTAGCCTGACCGTCTGAAAAAAGTGCCCAAACCCCATCAAAACCAGCCATCAGCCCTGCAGGGTCAGGCTGGGAGGCCGGCTCAGACCAGCAAACCATCTTAATCTGGTTTAAGATATTTTTTCAGCAGGGAATGTGTTTACGATACTGCAACACTATATAGGCCTAATAAAACATTAAGGACACAGTGATGCTAGTGACTCGCTCAGAAAGAAACTAACTTGTTTGATTCCTGAATGAATCAGTGTTTTTGAATGAATCGCTTGAATGAACAATTCAATGAGTCACTCAAAAGTTTCTGAACTAATCAGTCCCAGTGTGCATACTATCATCCTAAATTCTATGTGATATTAGTAATCAATACTATTTAGGGCAGATAGGGTAGATAGTATGCACATTGGGACGCAGGCGGTGTTTTTGAATGAGATTAAATGAAAAATTATTATGTTTACAAATAAAATATCAATAGTGATAGTCAAAGTAAAAACATTAAACAGGTGAAATGTGTTGAAAAGATTCATGAGAATGATTCAGTTCTGTAGTGTTTTGTTCCAGTGCTCATGAATCAGTGATCTGGTTTTGTCAGATGTACAGTGCTGTCTGTTTATTCTTGTTTATGAGTGTCTCTCATCTTCTGCTCTGCAGGATCTGCTCATGGATTAATGTGTCGCTGGAGATCTGAGTAAGTTTGGTGATCGTATCCTGGAGGACATGACTCAGTTCTACCTGGCTGAGATTGCGATGGCAGACTTCAGTTCTGTGCACAGGTATCTGAACTAACACTGATCAGTTCACCTAAACATGGAAATCATGACTGAAGCAATGATTCATTTAAAGGGACAGTCCACCCAAAAATGTAAATTCTGTCATTAATTACTCACCCTCATGTCATTCCAAACCCATAAGACCTTCGTTCATCTTCGGAACACAAATTAAGATATTTTTGATGAAATCCGAGAGCTCTCTGACCCTGCATAGAAAGCAAGAGTACTACCAAGGTCAAGGCACAGAAACGTAGTAAGGACATTGTTAAAATAGTCCATGTGACATCAGTGGTTCAACCATAATTTTATGATGCTTTTTGTGCGCAAAGAAAACTAAAATAACAACAAAGGTCTTATGCGTTTGGAATGACATGAGGGTGAGTAATTAATGACAGAATTTTCATTTTTGGGTGAACTATCCCTTTAATCAGACAATTGTTTTATTCAGTTTACTAAAGTGTCAATGGGAAAACTTTTAGAATTGCAACTTTATTTTAATTTAATTTATCTGTCTTTAATCTCACTGTTAATATGTTTATTAATTTGTTTGTATACCTATTTTTTACAATTGATTTTAACCTGTTCTTGCCAGGTCATGTTGTGGCAGTGAAATCTGTTATTATTAAGTTAATGACGCAAATGATTAGTTAATTAAAAATCTTTTTTTTTTTTAAATAAATGATTCAATGACTCATGCATTGTCACGTAATGATGAACTCCGCTCAACCAATTAAATGTTTATTTATTTATTTATTTTTTCAACAGTTAGTTCTAGTGGTCTAATTTGATTGCTATCATCAGAGTGCATTTCCACTACAGCATCAAATCTGCGTTCAGTGCCGCTGCTTTGGGACGTGTCAGATTTAGGGCAGAGCACGCCTCAAAAAACATTGTTTACACCCTGTTTGCGTTTCATCTTCTTCTTTTCACAGCGATTGGTTGTCGCCCGGTGTTTTTCGCTCGATATTTGCTTAAAGTCGAGGAATGCCCAAACTTTTTGATGCTCTCGGCAGCTCTCTACGCTTTCTTTGTGCCACTTTCAATCCCATAATGCACTGCGTGAGCGTTTAAGCTCAACTTCCATAGGAATGAATTGAAAACAGTGGAAATGCACTGTTAGTATCCCTTCGCTTGTTTGTGTTTGCTACACATTTCTTCAACTTCCTTGCGTCTTTTGCAAGTATTTCCAGTGAAAATAAACAACACAGATATTCAGCAACTAACAGCACTGTTACTCGTGAGGTATTGATTAAATATTAAGGACTGCTGAATGAACACGCAGCAGAAATAAGTAAACCCCCACACCACACATTTTCATAGTGCCGTGTTGTATAGAGCTGCCTAGAGATGTTTGAAGGCTTCATCCACCCCACGCAAACAACTTCAGACTGCAATTAATCAGCAGGTGATCATTCTCTCTCTCTAGTCAAGAATTCAACATCTTTATCACTGCACACTTTCTTTCATATCACAGCATTACACAGTACTCTTTACATCAGCACATTTTCAGTTCAAAGCAAGATTTACAAAAGTGGCTTCTCTTCAAATGTTACCTGTTTAATCTGTTTTTCATTTTCTGCATCACTTATTCAGGTTACAATTAATACTTCATCCAAAAATAAATATATTTAAATTACCATAATTTACTTAGTTACTATTCACAGTGATCATGTCTGAGGCAACAGTATTGCTGAATAACTTAAAAATATTTTTTTTTTCTCACACAAAGCATTATATGACTTCAAAATACTTTTGCATGCAATTCATTTGGACCATTTATGATACATGTATGTTACTCGTTTCATATCTATTTACGAAGATGACAGTCATGGTTTCTATAAGCTGTGTGGAGATTCTTTAAGAAAAAGTCTAATTTTGAATTATGAATTATTTAAATTATGAATTTATTTGATCCCTTTAAAGGTACTTGACGAATCATCCCAGAATGCCATCTGACAACCAAACAATCAGTTTGGGTGAGTAATGTCTTAAAAAAATCATACTTGGTATTTTCAGCTATGCAGTGCTTCATAATTGACATGCTATGATGTAAATGGGAAATTATGTAATTGTAGCCCTAAACAATCTATTCTTAAAATATCAATAGAAATGGCTTTTTTCCCACTGTCCACCATTTCCCTTATAAATACTCATTTGTCATTGGCTTAGATATCAGCAATAGCCTGTTGCCTGGTAACATTGCTAGAATGCTTGTGTTTGAGAGAGAAACACTGCTTTTGTGTCTCTTTTCCTTTCTTTTTCTAACAATAATGTTTATACTACACAACCATCTAAATTTCTAACAGTACACCCACTGATGATGATCTTTATATGTAACAGTCAGTCTGGACATTATTTTGCAATCTGTTATCAGTGGAATTATTTAGCAGCTTGATATGAAGCATAATGCAGAAGCTGACAGGAAGCATCACACCACATGCCAAAACTTTCTCACACTTCCCTGGCTATTAATGAACACTCTCTCCTCAGTCGATAAGTCATGGAATGATGTAAAATAAGCTAGTCTTTCATTAAGAAATGTGTCGGTCTTTAGTTGTGAAATTGACTAGGACAATTGCGGCTTTAATGAGTTTTGGCTGAGAATGAATTCATACCAAAGACTTCCTGATGGCAGTGCCAACAGCTGCTAATGAACACGTTTCATCAATGAAAATAATCCAGATGTAACTCAGTTAATGCCAGAAAGGCAGCGTTTCTCAGATGCTGGAATCATTTCAAGGTAAAAAAAACTCCAAACTCATGATGTCTTTTTAAAGTTGTTAAACGCTGAGCTTAATGGAGGGAGCAATGACACTGTCATAGTCTGAGATTTTATGTATGTATGTCATGGCAGGTTATAATTTATACACATGCTACATCAATATTTACATAAATGGTGCAATCATTTAGCTTTTGTCTGTCTAACTTTCTGTTTATACAGATATTGTAGATAAACAGATAGATAGAATGACTGATCATGATAGATAGACAGATAGTGTCAGATAGCATGATAGAGTGACAGATATGGCGAGAGGTAGATAGAGTGATAGAGCAACAGAGTGCAATATGTAGACAGAGTAATAGGCAGATAGGTAGACAGATAAATAGAGTGCCAGATAGTGTGATAGAACAACATATCGCAATAGGAAGAGAGAGTGACAGATGGATAGACAGAGCGACAGAGTGTGATATGTAGCTAGAGTGTCAGACAGCATGATAGATAGAGTGATAGAGCATCATAGGTAGCATCAGATAGTATAATGCAACAGATAGTAACAGAGGGCGATAAGTAGATAAAGTACAACATTTTCATTTCAAATATTCATCAAATTTAAAAAAAAAAAAAAATCCACACTGTAAAAAATTACAGTGATTTTAACTGTAAAAACTGTGAAAATGCTATAGTAAAAACCTGTTTAATGGTTAACGGTAAGTTCCTGTAAAATTTACAGGGCAAAACCGTAAACTGACGTTCCCAGAATTCCCTGCTTGCATTTCAAATTTAGTTTGAATTTGATGTTTTTTCTTTAAAATAACTGTATTTCTTCTTATTTTTTTCTTATCAGTTATGTTTATTTGGGTTGTATGTTACATCTAATGTTTTTAAATGAATGTTTATTGCATATTTCAGTTCAATGAGTCTCACCATGATGGTGTTTAGTGCTTGTGTGAATGACACTGTGCACCTTCTAAATATGCTAGTATTTAAAAGCTGCTTCTGATGGGCTTTGGTTTAAACCTGCATTTGGTGGTAATCAGTATACTTCAAAGGTACAAAACAGATTTCAGTACTTCAGTAAGTTGGTATATTAACATTATATCAGTTAATGAAATTACGGTATTTAACTGTAAATTTAAGTTAAAACCGTAAAACCTAAAATGTTGTTACCGTATTTTTTACGGTAGAATTCTGGCAACCAGAGCTACCAGTTTTTTACCCTAAATTTTGCGAAATTTTACAGTGCACATTTGAATGCAAAAAGGCTGCATTCGAATTGTAGGTGTGCGTCAGGCTGCCTTATCAGTGGCGCACGAGATGTGATGGTGATGTAAGTGTTGTTGCATTGTAATGTTTTTGTTAGCCTATCCAGGTTAACCCACTAAATGAGGTGCTGCTGCATTGCTCATTCGAAATACTGAGGAAAAAGCGAACATCAGTGCGGAGAAGATCTTGTTTACGTCACCAACAAAATCTGTTTACGCAGAACACATATTTTACGCATTTTCTAAAGGGACTTCTATCACCGTTACACTTGCACAATAAACCCACGTTTAGAAAGCTATGTAAAATTAATTTGTTCATCTTTTAGAAAAAACATGTCTTGAGACTTTATGACGTTTTTTGGCCTTCTATTTTGCTCGATGCACCCTCTTGTGGCCTCAGGAGAGAAGCCAAAAGCTTTTTTTCCCCCTAACTGAAATTATTCCTTTTAATTGCGAATGTAATTTGAATATTGATAATATTTAAGTACAAAATTCCATTTTGACAGCCCGAGAGCATGATAAGTGGATCGAGCGATACCACGATATGTAGATATTAGATAGATAGAGTATCAGATAAAGAGACAGAGCATGATATAGAGTGACAGATGGATAGATAGAGCGGCAGAGTGCAAAATGTAGATAAAACATCAGATAGCATAATAGATAGAGGGACAGACTTTTATATGTCGATAGAGTGATGGGTAGATAAAGTGTCAGAGATAGCATGATAGACAGAGCAACAGAGCAGGATCTGTAGATAGAGGGATTGTTAGATAGAGTGACAGGCAGATAGAGTGCAATATGATAGTGTGACATAGATAGAGCGATAGTGTAATAAAGCGACAGATATATAGAGTGTGATATGTAGATGGATACAGGTAGACTCTGAAAATTCTGGAAATAAAGACATACGTAAGCAGCGAGGTACAAAATGTCTAAATTGGAATCAGATGTGGGGAGAAAAGATACATATCAGTTCTGAGTGAGAGAGAGTGAGAGAGCGCTGAGTTTCAACAGTGAGTCAGTCTGCTTGTATTACTGTGATTATTGAGAGCTTCTTCAGTGGAGAGAGAGAGAGAGCGAGAGAGAGAGAGAGAATGTTGTGCACGATTCACTGTCTTCTCTAGGATACAGCTCGCTTCCCTCCTCGTCTCAGTGCTCCTCTCTCTTCCCACTCAAGTGTATCTGATCCGTCTCTCCCGCACAACTCCTCTGTTTCTCAAGAACTCTGTGGATGACTCCTCCAGAAACCTCCAGCCACAGATGCCCGTTCTCCAGCTCATGGCTGCCCAGGACGACTCAACACTCTTGGGCTTCCCTCGTGTGGACCTGCCCTCTGTAAAGTGGATCCAAAGCAGAACAGTAGCTCAAGCCGGTCTCCTTTAGGGTGAGTATCATTGAAAAGATGTGAGTTTGTTGTTTACTGAGCCACGCAATCCAGTGCTTTTTTGTGGATGTGCATTTCAGTGTTTTGCTGTAAGCGGTTATTAATGTGTGACTCCTTGTTGCATATTGTCATTAGTGATCATATAAAAGCTGAGAATACGTCCAGGTGGCGTCTCAGATGGGTGCAGAGAGAGAGTTGAGGCTAGTGGTGCCAACACAGATGCTAACACTGTCAGCGTGTGAACTCTCACTGCGTGTCATGACACCAGGTCTGTACAGAGCATCACCACTGCGCTGGTCATTAGTAATCCCAGTACAACACAACCACTCAGATATCAGCTGCTGACTTATTCTGTAGTGATTACATCAAAAGTATTGAAGTTGAGCGTGTGCATTATGTGCTGGTACTTTATTAAGTGATCAGATGCACCAGTTTCACCAGAAAACAGGTGAAAAATCCAGAGCATGGGGTTTTTTGACCCTAGCAACCGCATCGCAATGCCCTAGCAACCAGCCTGGCATCGTGACAGAGTTTTGCACCACTCGCATTTTCTTCAGCAAAATCAAATATTTATTGATTCCCTGCGATGCAGTTCAGGTAACCGGTCTGTAGAGTGTTCAGGGAGAAAAATACATTATGTGGGTGTAGTGAAATAGAAATGTATGAGGAAAAGAGTATCAAGAAGATGACAGAATGGACTTATTTCTATGGAAACAGCACTTTCCTCTCTTTCTCCCTCCTCCCTCCATGCACTGCTACTGAAGACTCATATGGATGTTTTTATGTTCCCCATTGAAAAGAATCCGATAAGGCGTTTGTTTGCAATTTGAAGGGAAATGCATCTACAAATGCCGATCATTTCTTAGATGTGTTAGCAAACTAAAAAGTTGCTCTCAGACACACCCATATACCGCATAACTTCCTGTGTTTACCTCATTCTGTTACCACTGACATGAAGTCCTCTAATCCGGCTGTTGGAGATTTCAGGAGAATCGTGTCTTTCTGTCACTCAAGCTGTTATTAAGCCACTTAAACTGTCTGAATCTCACACTGGATTGGCTCTATTTCAGAACCTATGCCCAAGCAAATAGACGAACATTTGGGACTTGAACTTTGCTAAACCTGCTAATATTAGTATAGTTAGTCAGTTCAGTTCATCTCTGCTGCTTTTTGGTTTTAATTGCTCTCATAATCCTAAACCAGCAAACACTCCTAAATAAGCCTTGTTGACCTGTCATTATTTGTATTTTTTGTGGTCGTATCTATTAGACAAAATCTGTGCAATATAGCCTGCAGAGATCAGTATGGCACGATTCTGGAATTATTGATACAGTATTTGAATGGCATCAAGGATGTGCAGTGATCCTCATTAACATTAATGCAGAGCTGTCTGAAAGTGTCTGTAAATTTGACAGTGAGATGATTTCATGTAGCAGTCTGCGGTGTGTCGTGATGCACACACTCAGTAATCCTCGAGAGCTTAAATCAGCTCTCAAACACGATCCCCCCCACACACACAGATAACTGAGTATTATTTTTGAGAAATAATATTGTTATTGACGCGAGCACTCACAGATAAGTGCTGATCAGGTAAAGGGATTGTGTGGTCGTGACTGAAGCTCAGACGGCATCTATTCTATGGTTATAGAGAAAAGCATGAGAAACAGTTATTTTTATCTTTACACACAGAAAGGGTTACTGTCAATGAACTCAGGGCATGACCTCAACACCTGTTTGTGCATTCATGAGGTTGCAGCAACAGCCCCTTCAGAGAATCTATCTATCTATCTATCTATCTATCTATCTATCTATCTATCTATCTATCTATCTATGAATGATCTTTTGGAGCTTTACAGTGCTGTATAAAGAAAGTGGACGGTATCTATCATATCATATCATATCATATCATATCATATCATATCATATCTATCATGTTCAGATTTAGGTGATTGCTCAGAATGCCCTACTGCTTGTTTATGTATTTAATTTTTAAGTAATTTTAATTTATTTGTTTTTTGTTCCTTTTACTTATTTATTTTGGTTATTTTATTTACAGCTTTAATTTTAATTTATTTTATGGTTTATTTTAATGTGTTTATTTTATTTTGCTCATTTTATTTTATTGAATTTATTTTTTGATTAATTTTAGTTTAATTTGTTCATTTTATTTTATATATTCAATATTTATTTTAATTTATTCATTTTACTTATTTCTGTAATTTTTCTTGACGTTTTTTATGTATTTTTTATTTATTTTTATTCTATTGAATACATTTTAATGTCTTGATTATTTATGTATTTATTTATTGGTGACAAGTGTCAGATCTGTTGTTCACATATTAAACATATCAGTTATACCTTATCTGTCAGTCATCACAAGTTCTTGTTTACATTAATGCTCCATGATGTTAGATGATCAGTGATTTCATATTCATTTAAGCCTTCGGCATGTCAATGTGTCATAACTTTTAAAATATTCTGCTTTGAGAACTGTTGTGATTTTCATCCCCCTTGGTCAGAGTTTCTAGTTTGTTTCCCATTTCTCTACAGCTGAATTTCTCTTATTCTCCCTCCCCAGAGATCAGTATTAGCCGAGAGATCAGAATAATTAAATCATGCCTCATCTTGAAACACTGTGTTGATTTTCCACGTACTAAATTATGCATCCAGCTGGCTTCAGAAGTATAATCATATTTTTGCATGACCATTTGCATGTTCTGGTGATGTAACCTGCAGTATGTTTAATGGCGGATTGGATGCAGTTTGTTGTAGTGTTGAGGAAAAATGCACTAAATATCATGTTTACTTTCAAACTTTTGAACTTTGATCACAGAATAGTTCTAAACACCAAATGAAGATCATAGTTAAAATCATGCATATTATCTTTTTTATTTAAAAGTGGTTTGCAAGTTTAGAAATGATGTCATCATCTCATAAATAGCATCTGTGAGAATGTTAAACACTTGCATGACGTGGCTGTAGTCACGGGTTTGAGTCTGTATCGCACATGTGTGAACCGAGTCATGGGACCTTCAGCAGGTTTTACGTGTTTAGTGTGTGTGTTCTTGAAGGCTGCACGTTTCTGTGAATGTGAACATGAGTTCATACCGCTGCTTTGGGATTCCATAAGCATCTTTTGGGTTGTGTGTGTGTGTTTTGTAATCTATAAGCCTCCTAACGCTGAATTGTAAAGCTTCAGGCTACTGAAAGAAAAAGCCGAAGAGAGAGAGGGGGAATGATATGGAGGAGTAGAGATGCTTGTGCTTTTATTAGGAGCTCTTTTCTTCTGTCGTTAATTTTTTCCCTCCATCTCCGAGGATGCCAACTAGAGAGTGGCAGTTAGAAACAGTCTGTGCATATCTAATATGATTGGGCTTGTTAAAAATAGACTGCACTATACGCTCCGTGCTGAGCTCGTATGCGCAGAAAATACTTGCTTCTGTGGGATTCGTAAAGCAAAACGCAGTAAGGATTCAGTATACGTTCCCGTTCTAGAGACTAGAGAGAATTTGATTGGACAAAAATCATATGGTCCCCTGAGTGCAAGATGAGGTCAACAGTATGTTGGTTTCCATGGTAGAGAGATGGTGCTGCATAAATTACTTTTTAAAAATCTCTTCTGGTCACCAAGGCTGCAATTATTTGATCAAAAATACAGCAAAATACTGTAATATTGTGAAATGTTATTACAATTTCAAACAAGTGCTTTCTATTTTAATATACTTTAAAATGTAATTTATTCAATTGATGCAAAGCTGAATTTTCAGCATAATTACTCCAGTCTTCAGTGTCACATGATCTTTCAGAAATCATTCTAATATACTGATTTGCTGCTCAAGAAACATTTCTGATGATTATCAATGTTGAAAACAGTGCTGCTTCATGTTTTTGTGGAAACTTTGATATGTATGTATATATATTTTTATTTTATTTTTTTCAGGATTCTTTGATGAAAAGAAAGTTCAAAAGAACAGCATTTATTTGAAATAGAAATCTTTTGTAACATTGACTATAAATGTCTTTACTGTCACTTTTGATCAATTTAATGCATCCTTACGGAATAAAAAGCGCTGCGTGTTGACTTCTCTAAGCAGTTGGACTTGGAGGATGCTAAAAATGTGATAAGATCTGACTTTTTTAATCTGACAGATTTTATTCAGATCGAGTTGGATAATAAATAAATGTAATATCTGAATGCAGATCAAATGTGTTGCCTGACATCATGTTTCTTTTTCCTTTTGGAATCAAATCATGTGCCGTTTTGTAATTGCAGTGATTAATTATT
This sequence comes from Barbus barbus, assembly GCF_936440315.1. Lineage (NCBI taxonomy): Eukaryota > Metazoa > Chordata > Actinopteri > Cypriniformes > Cyprinidae > Barbus > Barbus barbus. The sequence goes on along the minus strand of NC_136756.1, from coordinate 27,894,417 downwards.
TGTTGTTTGCACTCATATTGTTGGAGCTTCTGAGATTTGCGTTGCAAAGTTGAATCAATTTACATATCTCTGGGCTTAATTAGAGCTGAAATGGAGCATTTCACAGTTTTTCTGGCTTTGTGGATGACCAGACCGGTAACGTTTACTATTAACAACAGTAGTTTAAGTCATTTGTTTTGGTATGATTAAAATTTAAATTTCATGTTCTTCAGCATCTCCTTTTTTTCTTTCTTTCTTCTAGAAAGGGCACGTTCATTCAGACCTCGTCTTTCAGCCTACAAGCACACAAAGAACAAGACCTTCAGAGCCGAAGCTTTCAGATTGCTAGAGGAAGTGAATCATATGTGATTTGCTGATTACAATCATATGTAAAGGTACAGTTGACAGTGAAGTCTTCAGTTATTTTATGAATAATTCAATCCCTCATATGTGTACAGATGCCTGTTTTCCTTCTTGTTTTGAAAGATGGAGCAGGAGATTTCAAAAGTGCAGCGTAAGATGTCAGACCTGGAGTCAGTTCTGCAGCAGAAGGATGTGGAGCTCAAGGCTTCAGAAACCCAAAGAACCATCTTAGAACAAGACTTGGCCACCTATATCACCGAATGCAGCGTGAGTTTACTGTTTGCATTTGGAAATGTGGCGTGATGTGAATCGCACAGATTGGTTTGTGAAACGTTTTGTTTGTATATCAGAGTTTGAAGCGCAGTTTGGAGCAGGCCCGCATGGAGGTGTCTCAGGAGGATGATAAAGCTCTGCAGCTCCTGCACGACATACGGGAGCAGAGCAACAAACTGCAGGAAATTAAAGAACAGGTTTGAATTCACTTCAGACATTTCTGTAGCATTTTTGACAATGTATATTATTCCAGTGAGCAGAGAGCTCTATAAACTGCAAAAAGAAGTTCCTTAATCATAATTGTTTCATCTTCTTTCTAGAAGACATTAACATTTATGCAATTAGCAGATGCTTTTATCCAAAGTGACTTACAGTAGATTGCATTAATGCATTTAAAGCTGTATACATTTTTATCAATTCATACATTTCCTCATTATCCAACTCATAAGCCTGTCATTGTAAAGTGGTACCGACTTGTTTTTGGAGAATATGCAGGGCCTATGCCTCCCTTAGTCACAATGTGAAGGCTGAGGTTCCTTTTACAGATGTTTAATGCACTTATGGACATCAACACCAACGCCAACACAACACCGTAGAACTAAATAAACAGGACAAATATAACAAACATCAGTCACACATTCAGTTACACGGAAAACACGCATAGGACTTTAAACTCTTAAATGAACAAAAAATACATCAACATACCACTTTTGCCTGCTTGTAAACTAAGAGAGGGGGTTATGACAAAACAGGAAGTGATATACAAAGGCAAGATGGGAATAAAATAAAACAACCAAAAACTATTTTTCAATCTTGCAATCTTGCTCAAGTAAACAATAATTCAGTATAGAAATCACAATAAATATTGTAAAATAACCAAAGTATAAAGTTATACAAATTAAACTAATGAAAAGTTATACTATGATAAGCAAGTGTCTAATTACACAAGCGCCATCCAGTGGAAACAAATAAACTCAGAAAGCTTTGTGATGGCAAATACAGGGACCCTTAAGGAATAGTTCACACAAAAATGAAAATTTGCTAAATATGTCCTCACCCTCAGGCCATCCAAGATGTAGATCAGTTTGTTTCTTCATCAGATTTGGAGAAATGTAGCATTCCATAATTTTCTCACCAACGTATTCTCTGAAGTGAATTGGTGCCATCAGAATGAGAGTCCAAACAGCTGATAAAATAATAATAATAATAATCCACAAGTAATCCATACCACTCCAGTCCAGCAATTAACGTCTTATGAAAAAAGGTAAGTGTTTCTAAGAAACAAATCCAGCATTAAGATGTTTTTAACTTCCAACTGTTGCTTCTGGCCAAAATATGAGTCCATAATCCATGATAATGCTTCCTCCAGTGTAAAAGTCATCTGGTCTGAATCAGGAGAGAGATCGTCTTGGTTACGTATGAAACCCTAGTTCCCTGAAGGAGGGAACGGAGACGTCATGTCGGATGACCGACGAAATTGGGATCTCGCCAGAGAGACCAATCCACTTCGAGTGTAACTAAACAAGCCAATGGACAGTGGCATGCGATCATTGCATCCAGCTGCCGCTGATCACAGCGTGAGTATAAGAGGCAGCATGTGCACCGCATTAATTCATGCTTTCGCTGAGGAGCCGAGCCGGTGACTTGGCAGCTCAGCGGTGGTACAGCGACTGTGGCGACGGGATGTGATGTAACCGAGATGTTTCCATTCAGTCGGTCACTCCGTGTCACATCGGATGACCGACGAAATTGGGATCCCTACCAAAGTGCCACAGGAGCTGCCCCTTCCTGACAACCAGATCGTGCTTCCCCACTACGGGTCGTGATGAGCAGAAATAACAGCAACATAACCCTTAAGGGTGGAGGGGGACAGCCTATGCTCCAACCCTTGTTGCAAAAAGGAATGCACGGCTCTGATCGAACATCTACTGGTGTCCCCATGGTGAGAGGAACACCATTCGAAGAACGGGTTCCACTTCAGAGCATAGGCCCGTCTTGTGGCCCGTCCACGTGCTGAAGCGATAATGAGTGCTACCTCCTGGGGTAGGTCACCTAGAACCTCCGCATCCCATCCAGGGACCACACGTGGAGTTTCCACAGGTCTGAACGTGGGTGCCAGAGGGTGCCCCGTCTCTGAGAAAGCAAATCCTTCCTCAGAGGAATCGGCCAGACAGGGGCTGTCGCGAGGAGCCCGATTTAACACTCCTGGGATGTGGATGGTACGAAGGGACCTCAGATGCGTCTGACTCCAGAGGAGGAGATGGCAGGCAAGTTGCGACATGCGACGGGAGTGTAAACCACCTTGCCGGTTGATATACGCAACGGTCGCAGTGTTGTCCGTACGGACCAGAACGTCCTTGCCTTGCAGGTGCCCTCTGAGGCGGCTCAAGGCAAGGCGTACTGCCAGCAGCTCGAGGCAATTGATATGCCAACGCAGTTGGGGACCCGTCCATACCCCTGACACTGCCACAGCATGCCTGGATACTTGCTCCAGGGGCACTCCTGCCCGAAGGAATGAGGGATCTGACCACGGGCCGAAGGTTTTGCGGCAGGCCGGTGTAATCTGAACCCGGTGAGTACCGCGTTTCCACGCCCACCTCGGGATTCGGCCAGGGCTGCAGCCGGGGTGGAAGCAGCAGGTTTCCTCCGGCGCATGGTGTGCTTGATCGCCTCAGTCTTCTTCTGTGCTGCCAAGAACTGCTGGGCAAAGCTCTCGATAGCGTCACCGAAGAGGCCGGTCTGTGACATGGGAGCATTCAGGAACTGTACCTTCTCCTGCTCCTTAATGTCAGCGAGACACAGCCAGAGATGGCGCTCCTGGACCACTAGCGTGGACATCGCACGACCCAGAGACTGTGCGGTCACCTTCGTCGCTCGAAGCGCGAGGTCTGTCGCAGCATGCAGCTCATGTAAAACCGCCAGGTCGTGTCCACCCTGGTGGACATGCAGTAATGCCATGGCGTGGAGGGCAGAAGCCGCCTCCCCACAGGCTCTATAAGCACTGCCAGTTAGACCTGACGAATACTTACAGGCCTGTGAGGGGAGACACAGGTCACCCCGCAGGGTGGTAGCGGCTGTTTGACATAGTTGCATGGCCACAGACCGCTCCACCGAGGGGATGCCCGCGTACCCCAAAGCGGCCCCACCATCAAGGGTGGTGAGGGCGGAGGAGCCACAAGATTTGTTTTGGGCAGTGAAAGGTGCCTTCCACGATCTTGTAAGCTCCTCATGCACTTCCGGAAAGAATGGCACCAGAGGGGGGCGCTGAGAACCAGCGTGACCCCCACCGAGAAACCACTAGTCGAGGATTCCACACGAGCCCGACATTCTCTGGGTCTGGCTCGGACAACGCTACCACACCCGAAGGGGGCAACGCAGCCGAATCGCCATCCCCGGAGAGAGAGAGACCTCGCCCTCTGATGCAGCGATCGACATCTGGTCGTCAGAGGGGGCACCGAAGGAAACGCGTGGTGCACCCCGTCCAGCAGAGGGCCTTTGGCCTCCTTCGGCAGCTCCACCGGCTGCGGAGTGCTTGAGGGGTGAGGAGCTCCACTTGGGGAAGCCCTCACCGTGATCCTCAAATCACTTCTGACTCCACCGGATGCAGCGCCACCCCGGGTGCCGGGACAAACGCTGGATGGCAGCAGAGGCAGAGGGACTCCGCCATGTTTGACATAACAAAGTCTATTACGCAACTGCGAGTTGGTCATGTCCCCACAAGAAGAATATGAACCATCCACGAAAGCTTCCTCAGCGTGCTGAATGCCGAGACACGTGAGGCAGCGATCGTGACAGTCCTGAGGTGCCAGGACACGACCACACCCAGAAACGCACGGGTGATAAGACAAGACATCTTTAAAAAGACGCAATCACCCGTGTTGCTCTTTTAGAGTAATTTGCTCTTTCAGTGCTAAAGCACACAGGGGAGCTGGCCACCGCACACTCCTAGTGTGACTGTCCTCACGGAAATCGCTTTTCCTTCCCGTGAGATGATCGCTGCTGCGCTGTAACACCAACACTTGCTCGCTCTTTCTCACTCGCAGGATAGGAGAGCAACAGTGATGCACCGCCGCTCGGCTCTGAAGCGAAAGGATGAGTTAATAAAAACTAAAATGACAGCTTCACACAAAGACTAGACTAAAGCTAAAATTAAAACAGGCCGCCAAAAACAACACTAGTGGCAGCTGGATGCAATGATCGCATGCCAATGTCCATTGGCTTGTTTAGTTATACTCAAAGTGGATTGGTCCCTCTGGCGAGATCCCAATTTCGTCGGTCATCTGACGTGACTCGGAGTGACCGACTGAATGGGAACTGCACGGATCAAGTACTGTTTACAAGCCAAAATAGTCCAAAAGAGCTCTAAACAAATATGTGGGTGGTTTTTGGTGTGAGAGGACAACAGGAGATGGAGTTTTTTGCTTGAGGAAGTGTTACTATTGATTATTGACTCGTATTTTGGAAGAAAGCAACTGTTTGAAGTTAAAGTATCTTAATGATGGATTTGTTTCTTTCAAACACACAGCTTTTCATTTCACAAGAGGTTAATTGCTGGACTGGAGTGGTGTAGATTATTTGTAGATTATTGTGATGTTTTTATCAGCTGTTTGGACTCTCATTCTGATGGCACCCATTCACTGCAGAGGATCCATTGGTGAGCAAGTGATATAATGCTGCGTTTCTCCAAATCTGTTGAAGAAACAAACTCATCTACATCTTGGATGGCCTGAGGGTGAGTACATTTTCAGCAAATGTTCATTTTTTGCTGAACTGTTTACTAATGAACTAAATCACAACACAAACACAAAATGTTTTGAAAACAAAACCTTTCATAATACATTTTTTGTTTTTGTTTGTCTACAGTGGTTTATGTACCTCTGACTGACATAACCAGAGGTTTCAGGATAGTGTGCATTGTGGTTCATTAAAGTACAGTCAGGTCCATAAATATTGGGACATCGACACAATTCTAACATTTTTGGCTCTATACACCACCACAATGGATTTCAAATGAAACGAACAAGATGTGCTTTAACTGCAGACTGTCAGCTTTAATTTGAGGGTATTTACATCCAAATCAGGTGAACGGTGTAGGAATTACAACAGTTTGCATATGTGCCTCCCACTTGTTAAGGGACCAAAAGTAATGGGACAGAATAATAATCATAAATCAAACTTTCACTTTTTAATACTTGGTTGCAAATCCTTTGCAGTCAATTACAGCCTGAAGTCTGGAACGCATAGACATCACCAGACGCTGGGTTTCATCCCTGGTGATGCTCTGCCAGGCCTCTACTGTAACCGTCTTCAGTTCCTGCTTGTTCTTGGGGCATTTTCCCTTCAGTTTTGTCTTCAGCAAGTGAAATGCATGCTCAATCGGATTCAGGTCAGGTGATTGACTTGGCCATTGCATAATAGTCCACTTCTTTCCCTTCAAAAACTCTTCGGTTGCTTTTGCAGTATGCTTTGGGTCATTGTCCATCTGCACAGTGAAGCGCCGTCCAGTGAGTTCTGAAGCATTTGGCTGAATATGAGCAGATAATATTGCCCGAAACACTTCAGAATTCATCCTGCTGCTTTTGTCAGCAGTCACATCATCAATAAATACAAGAGAACCAGTTCCACTGGCAGCCATACATGCCCACGCCATGACACTACCACCACCATGCTTCACTGATGAGGTGGTATGCTTAGGATCATGAGCAGTTCCTTTCCTTCTCCATACTCTTCTCTTCCCATCACTCTGGTACAAGTTGATCTTGGTCTCATCTGTCCATAGGATGTTGTTCCAGAACTGTGAAGGCTTTTTTAGATGTCGTTTGGCAAACTCTAATCTGGCCTTCCTACATCTTGTGGTGAACCCTCTGTATTCACTCTGGTGAAGTCTTCTCTTGATTGTTGACTTTGACACACATACACCTACCTCCTGGAGAGTGTTCTTGATCTGGCCAACTGTTGTGAAGGGTGTTTTCTTCACCAGGGAAAGAATTCTTCGGTCATCCACCACAGTTGTTTTCCGTGGTCTTCCGGGTCTTTTGGTGTTGCTGAGCTCACCGGTGCGTTCCTTCTTTTTAAGAATGTTCCAAACAGTTGTTTTGGCCACGCCTAATGTTTTTGCTATCTCTCTGATGGGTTTGTTTTGTTTTTTCAGCCTAATGATGGCTTGCTTCACTGATAGTGACAGCTCTTTGGATCTCATCTTGACAGTTGACAGCAACAGATTCCAAATGCAAATAGCACACTTGAAATGAACTCTGGACCTTTTATCTGCTCACTGTAATTGGGATAGTGAGGGAATAACACACACCTGGCCATGGAACAGCTGAGAAGCCAATTGTCCCATTACTTTTGGTACCTTAACAAGTGGGAGGCACATATGCAAACTGTTGTAATTCCTACACCGTTCACCTGATTTGGATGTAAATACCCTCAAATTAAAGCTGACAGTCTGAAGTTAAAGCACATCTTGTTCGTTTCATTTGAAATCCATTGTGGTGGTGTATAGAGCCAAAAATGTTAGAATTGTGTCGATGTCCCAATATTTATGGACCTGACTGTATATACTGGAGCATCTTGTGACATTTGTCTTTGTTTAGCACTGGGGGGTCTGAGTGAGCATTTCACAGATTTCTCATATTATTCCCATAGAGCTTCACAGGCGTCTGCTAATAAGAGCCCTGCTGATAGAGTCCACAGTATGAGTACAAATGATCTCTGTCCATCTCAGCTTCTGAAACACTATCTGAAATAGCGATGGCCACTTACAGCCATGAGTAAAGTGATGGAGAATGTAAGACTGAAGAATGATATGTGAAGGTAAGAACATAATGGAAAAACAGCCTGCTTTCTGCCGCTTCTTGCATGTCTCCCCCAGAGCCAGGCTCCATCGCACTGCGGTTGCCATGGAGACAAAAATGGTACCTCGCAGTGAAGGATGTTGCAGATGCAGTGGAAATGCTGTCGTGACAAACCGGCAAAGGTCTCAAATTAGCAGCAATCAGACTTTAAATGGAGTGTTCACTTTTCATTTATCCTACAGATTTGATCAAACAGTTTGGTTTGACAAAATTTCAGTTTGGTTTCACAGAACTTTGCTACTAGTTGATGCTTTCAAACTCTGCTGCATAGAGTCATATTGTCTTTGTGCATGTGTTTTGTTATATTTATGAATATTTATGAACTAAACAAGTAAAAGCAATAAGATATGTAATTTTTTTTTTAAGACTCAACTATATATATATATATATATATATATATATATAATATACATACACACACACACACACACACACACACACACACGTTTGTTTCTGTGGATTTCCATAGATTTCTATTACTTTTATATTGACCAAAGATATTTTCTATCCCCTAACCCTAAACCTACCTCTTACAGAAAACCTATTTGCACTGTTACACTTTCAGATAAACAGATTGCCTGTCCCCACAATGTCAAAAATTTCAGGTTTTATTATCCTTGTGGGGACATGTGATCCCCACAATGTAGCATAAACAAGTACACACACACACACACGCGCGCGCGCGCGCGCGCGCACACAAACTCATTAAAACTCATTATTGTTTTAGATGAGAAGAGCATTGAATAGACATTACGAAAAGTAGCGTTAGAAATAAATATTTTGAATTAACATTGCATAAATAATGATTTGAAAACACTTTACTTAAAGCCCTAATATAAAATGCATTATAAATGTATAAATTAATTTAATGTATTAATTATGCTTTGTAATGCACCTTATAATGCATTGCCTGATCTCATAAATAATTGTAACCACAGTTATAATACATTATAATTTTCATCTATTCATTGTTACACCTTTAGAAAGTTTAATCCATTAAATCAAATGAAAAACAAAACTTTCAAATATTATAATGCAATTTAACTTTGATTGCAGTTATTTATGAAAAGACATTACATTATGAATATATTTATAATGTATTCTAGATAAATGCTTTGGTGATTACCAATGTTTTTTTTTTTTATGAATGTTGAATAGTGAAAATAAAAAAATAAAAAATGAAATGATACGCTCAATATGAAATGAAAACTGCCTTGCTTTTGCTCTCTGTTTCTGTTGTATGTATTATTATTATTACTTTGTCTGTAAGGACATACATTTTCACCTTAGTCTGAAATGTTTGCATGCACTAAACAAATAAGTTAATATTTAATAGAAAACATTTTAGACATTGTCAATATTGTCAGTTTGTCTGTTTTTGCTCCACCATGAAAATATATTTACAAACAAAGACAAAGCAGAAGCAGAAACAAAGTCTTTCTTTGCGAATAAATTAAGTGTTTTCCAACAAATCAATTATGTGAATGATTCAATGACTCATTCAGAGCAGTCACTTGTGTCTTTCCTTAATGAATTGGTATATTTGAACAAATTGAGTGAATGAATTTAATGACTCTTTCTTAAAGACAATCATTTGTCGCCACCTACTGATTAAAAGTAACTTGAAGAAACAACGTATCTGGAATGATTGGAATTTGCACAAAACACAAACAAGCAAAAAAAACAAAAAATGTTAATAGAGCTTTTATTCTCATATAAGTGACTTGTAAAAAGCAGTTTTAAATTTTATTGTTGTCTAATTTGATTAAGTTATTAGTGCTTCATATGGGATAGTAGTAGGTCGTTTCCTAAGTTTTGAAAGCCTTTATTAAATTTTAAGTTTATAATGTGTTTCATCTTGAAGCAGGTTTTGGTTAATGACTTGGGAAGTCTTTACTAAAGATTTAGTTTTTAAATCCCTATGGGAAAATGATTGTAGTTCTTGGGCTCTCTTATGCTTAAAAAAAGTTTGGTTTCATGAATATATGAAGTTTGTTAAGCTCAGGGGGAATCGGTCCATTAAGCTGTCAGTTCAGAGCATTGCTGCTTTTAAAGGGGGATTTTCAGTTCAGATGGAAGTCTTAGCGGTTGACAGATTTGGTTTGTGGTTTGACTTCTAGTTTTTGGGCTTTTAGTGTACTCGCCCATCTGAAAGTTGCTTTGGATAATGTGAATGGTGTCTTAAAAGACAATTGTTTTATTTACTGCGTTCAGTTTGTAGTCATAAATTAAGGCTTTAATAACTTTAATTATAATTTAAATTTACAAAATTTTAATTTTCTTCTAAATATAAACTTTGTCTCTGTTTCTCTTAAAAATAAATGGACATTAATATCAGATTTTAAGACGTTGTTAAGATCTATTGTTAAAGTCTAGAGGAAATGCATTTTAGATTATGTACTGTAGTGTTTGATCGATATGGGTTTTTCATTGCCTGATGTTGGTATATAAAGTACTGTATTTCTGAATTGCTGAAATGACAAAAAAATGTGAGATTTAAGCAAAAGCGTCAGTTGGCTTTTCATTTAATCTGATCGGCATTTAGGAGAAACAATTGATGTATTGAAGAGGTCTCATTTGTGGTTTTCTCTGATGAAGGAATGTTGCATTTGGCATCTTTTTAGTGCTTGCAACTATTGCAGATGCTGTAATTCCAGACACTTTCTGGCAAAATGTCATTGTCACGATTGATTTTATTTTTGCTGGAGAGCAATTAGCTCACTATTGAAAATTAAGCAATCACATTAGCATAGAGGACTGACAGATGAAGACTGTTGACTCACTTTGAGCTGATTTTTTTTTTTATTATGACTTTCATTTGGGAGGCAATTTTACAAAATGTCAAGCATCTCTTTTCTGTCATTCCTGGTGCATAATTATAAATCTCATTATGGTGATGTAAAGCAAAAAGCACAAACATGCTTTTCCATATCTGTTTTTGTGAACTTCACTGTTTTTCCTCAGCACTTTCACAATACAGCACGGTCTCGAGTGCCATATGCTTTTTTTTTAAAGGCTACTGCATAATATATGGGACAACAATCATATTAAAGGAGTAGTTCACACAGAAATGAAAATTTGCTGAAAATTTCCTCACTTTCAGGCCATCCAAGATGTAGATGAATTTGTTTCTTCATCTGAATAGATTTGGAGAAGTTAAGCATTGCATCACTTGCTCATCAGTGGATCCTCTGCAGTGAATGGGTGCCGTCAGAATGAGAGTCCAAACAGCTGATCAAAACATCACAATAATCCACAAGTAATCCACTCCAGTCCAGTTAACATCTCGTAAAGTGAAAAGCTAAAATTTAGCAAGAAACAAATTCTTTAAGATCTCTTCAACTTCAAAACGTTGCTTCCTGCTAAAATGCGATCTGTGCATATTTCTCTCCTGATTCAGATGAGACAAATTTTTCCTGGAAGCAATTGTTTGAAGTTAAAAAAAATGTCTTAATGATTAATTTGTTGCTTTCAAACACACACTGATGGACTGGAATGGTGTGGATTACTTGTGGATTATTGTGATGTTTTTATCAGCTCTCATTCTGACGGCACCCATTCACTGCAGAGGATCCATTGGTGAACAAGTGATGTAATGCTGCATTTCTCCAAATGTGAAGAAACGCTCTTCTACATCTTCGATGATCTGTGGGTGAGAACATTTTCTGTCAGTTTTCATTTTCAGGTCAACTGTTACTTTAATGCTCGGTCTCTGTGGGTGCAAATTACTCAAATTCCACAGGAGCATGTCTAACATGCTTTACAACAACTTTTAATAAACACAGACAGTTACTGATGCTATCTTCTGTGCCTGTCATGCTGGATTTCCTTTTCCCCTTTAACGTAGCCCAGGCTATTGTTCTAAAGGCTAAACGCCGTAAGATGTCTTGTTAGGCGATTGTGGCCTCGTCACACATGGCGGGGATGCAATTTGTGACCTGTAGCTAATGGCTGATGAAACGACGAGGGCCGATTCAGACTCGGACTGGCACACTCACTCCGTCCGCCCACTCGCTGGCCTTTCACCCACTCAGCACACTTATGTATCCACTTCTCCGCTCTGCTTTTCATGTGCTGGTCTCTCTCTATATCCCGCGGTTGGTTACTCAGACTGATTTCATCTCCTCTGCCTTATGTTCTCTCACAAAGGTCTTCTGATTCTCCTGTTTTATTTGATTCTGCCATTTTGCACGAAGTGGTTTGCTTAGTGCTGCATTCAAAATGGGTTGCATGGGCTCAAACTTATTCCTATATACTTTTTGTAATGCTTCTTTACCCGTATGTATGGCCATGTCGATCGCAGGAATATTAAACTAAAATAATCTTATAAATGCCTTTAAATTATCAAGGTTATCAAATCTTTGTTGAAAAACCTGTTGCATATAATCTACTAGGTGCTTTCTGTTGTCTGATTGATAGTTTAGATTTTTTTTTTAAAGTATGTTCATATATATGTATATACAGTGCCCTCTAAAAGTATTGGAACAGTAAAGAGAAAATTGCTCTGTTGGCTGTGGAGTCAAGACATTTACAAATATGATTAAAAGATGAATATGAGACAAAACTACAGAATGTCACATTTTATTATTGGGTGATATATATATAATTTCTTTTGTCTGATTTAACAGGATTAAATTGCACTACAAAACTTTGGAATAAAAGCATCTGCTACTTACAGTACTTGTCCATATGGGCTAAATAATAAAAAAAATTGGCCATGTTTCTGTTCTTTATAGACGTGGACATAGTAACTAAAGTGCCATTTTAACCATTTATGACCCTGCAGGAGTACCACGCTCAGCTGGAGGAAATGCGCGTGTCTATTCGTCAACTGGAGGAGAACCTGTCCGCCGCTCGCCGCCGCAGCGACCTGTACGAATCCGAGCTGAAAGAGTCTCGCCAGACCAGCGAGGAGCTCAAGAGGAAGGCTGTGGAATACCAGCAGAAGATTCAGAAGGTTTGTTCACGTTCAAAGCGAGAACCGTCCTGTTGATGCACGCTAGATGAGATGCGATCAGTCTATGTTTTGATTCTTCAGGCCAAAGAACAAGGCAAAACTGAGATGGAAGAACTTCTGACCAAATTGCAGAAGGTAATTTAATCACTATTTACTCACTGTTTCCATTCGCCGTTTAGAAGACCAACATATTTTGGTGCTAGATTTCCTAACTTGCTTAACCAACAGTATGAATGAGCCAAAATGTCATGCTGATTGATCAACACTAACCAGTCTGGAGCATAAATCATGCTGTTGTAAGTGCAATTGCTAATGCAGCTGTTTTTGTATTTAAGCTTCTTTATTTGTAAATGTCTCAGACCAATGCAGAGCAACAAGTGAAGACTGAAGAACTCCAAGAGAAGCTTGCCAAGGTACCATGCACATTTATTTAAAAATCAGCCCTCCTTGAAGAACTGAAACATGATTTGTTTATTTTAAATTCATTAATATTGTTGATTTATCTGCGTTGATGCGGTCATTGAACTGAACTGAGATGATAATGACAATCGCTTTGCATCATCAACACTGTTATTGAATTGAACTGAATCAACATTGAACTGAATAACAACACTATTGTCTTTTGTAGAGATGCTTTACTTCTGAAATATAAATGTATTTTATAATTAATGAATTTTACAACATTAACACTTTTATTTTACAGTTTGGATGATAACTAATCCATGACCCCCCAAAAATAGAAATAAAAAATCCCGTTAAATTCACGGTATAAAACTGGTAGCTTTAGTTGCCAAAAATGAACAGTAAAATACAAATAAAAACAGTGTTTCCGATATTACAAAATCAAAATGAAATATTGATACCTATATATATTTTATACTTATAATTTATTTTAAATTTTTAAACTTATAACCATATATTTCATTAAGTGAATTGTAATAATATACCAAAATCTGCTTTTTACCTTAAAATGTACACTGTAAAAAAAAATCTGTCAAATTCACGGTAAAATACTGGAAGCTGTGGTTGCCAGAATTCTACCGTATAAAATACATTAGCAACGTTTTAGGTTTTACGGTTTTAACTTAAATTTACAGTTAAATACCGCAATTTCTTTAACTGAGATTATCTTAATATACCAACCTATTAAAGTACTGAAATCTGTTTTGTTCTTTTGAAATACACTGATAACCACCAAATGCAGGTGATGATGAGAATGTCACATGATGAGCCAAAGCCCATCACAAGCAACTTTTAAATAATAGCATTTACAGAAGGTGCACAGAGTCATTCATACAAGCACTAAACACCATCATGGTGAGACTCCTTAAAATGAAATATGCTATAAACATTAATTTAACAACATTAGATTTAACATACAACCCTAATAAACATAACTGATAAGAAAAAACTAAGAAGAAACATAGTTATTTCAAAGAAAAAACGTCAAATTCAAACAGAATTTGAAATGGAACGCAGGGAATTCTGGGAACGTCAGTTTACGGTTTTTCCCTGTAAATTTTACAGGAAGTTTCCGTTAACCATGTAACAGGTTTTTACCGTAGCATTTTCACAGTTTTTTACCGTTAAATCACGATCATTTTTTACAGTGTAATAATACCAAACACTGTAAAAAAAATTTTAAGTTAAATTAAGTAAATAAATAAAAAAGTACACAAAACAAAGATATTTAGTGTATGTTTTGCAATAAAATACTGTTTCAGTTTTTAATTCATAAAATCGTGCAACAGTTTGCACTGTAAATTGTATATTAAATTATAGTTTGTACTTTGAAAAACTATAAATTGGACTGTATTTCACTGAATAATTTCATACAATGCCTTGTTGAAACATTTACAGGGTTTCACTGTCGATGGTAAGGTCATTTACAAACCAATGAACAGGTTTTTACTCTAGCTGTTTTAGTCTTTATCTGTACATTTTTTACAATGTTTCCCTCTCTCTCAGGCCGTGAAGGCGAGTACAGAAGCTACTGAACTCCTGCAGAATGTCCGCCAGGCTAAAGAACGTCTGGAGCGAGACCTGGAGCGTCTGCAGGCCAAAGAGGACTCCACCGACAGCCTGCGCAGACGCCTGCGAGAGACAGAGGTGACGCACTGCACAGCTTCTCCAGACACTTATCACTGTCTGAATTAATTAAAATGACTTTATTTACAAATATCATGATTATGATTAGATCAGATTCGACTTCATTGTCATTACACAAAGAATAAGCAGGAAGCAAGTCCTGTAACTCAAACAGTAGATCCTGAAGTGATTCAATAAAATGTAGACATTGAAAGCATCTGTCAAATGCATGAATGTAACTGCAAATCTAAGCATCATAATTAACCCATTGTAATCCACTTTTGCTGATGTTTAGCCTTAAGCTTACAGCTGATTGGTTCATTGTTGATGACGGCAGAAAATCAGAATTTTCTTATTTTGTATTGTTGTCTTGTTTTCAAGTACAAATATCGAAATATTCTTAAATCAAGGTATATTTACTTAAGAAAAAAATGACATCAGGTTTTTAGTCTTGTTTTTTGAAAAATTAAGCAAGTTTTTGCTTAAAACAAGAAAAAATATCTTCCAATAGGGTAATAAATAATATTGTTTTCCCTTTTAATAAAGTTTAGTCACTTAATTTTGATACTTTTTTCAGAAAACAAGACGTAATACTGTATCTTAAGTCATTTTGCATCTCAAGTAAATGTATCTTGATTTAAAGAATGACTAGATACTGTATTTCCACTGGGAAACAAGACACAAATACTAAAGATATTGGATTAAAAATAAAAAAACAGGATAATAAATTGCTTAAAAGCAGAAAGAATATCTGCCAGTGGGTAATAATAATATTGTTGTTTTCCTTTTGAATTAATTAGATTTTTCTTACTCCATTGGCAGATATTTTTTCTTGTTTTAATCATAAATTCACTTAATTTTGATACGTTTCAGGAAAAAAGGCTTAATTTTGTAAAAAAAAAAATTGCCTGTGAAGTAAATTTATTTTTATTATTTTTTTTTATTTTAGACATTTATATTGGAAAACAAGACAAAAATAGAAAGGACAGTTTTTGCAGGTATTTTTTATTTATTTTTTTAAGAATATTTAGATATTTGTACTGGAAAACAAGACAAAAATACTAAGTAAGAAGACAATTTTTTGCAGGGTATTTGGTTTTGTTTTATGGGGGGGGGGGGGTCCTTAAAACAAGAAGAATACACAAGGGGGTAATAAAAATATCCTTGTTTTCCCTTTCAATTAATTTTATGTTTCTTACCCCATTGCCAGATCTGTTTTCTTGTTTTAAGCATAAACGTCCTTTATTTTGATGCATATTTCAGGAAACAAGACTCAATATCTTAACTAATTTAGCTTCTCAAGTAAATATATCTTGATTTAATGTCTAGGCCATTATGCTGGAAAACAAGACAAAAGTAGGAAGTATGATAATCAATTTTTGTGGTATTTTGACCATCTCAGGTCGTCGTTTACAGTTTAGACACAGTGTAACCTTAATTTTAAAATCTGATTTATTAATAGAAATACTATTCCAGGGGCTATTTCTACCTGATCTAACCCCTAAATGTATTTATTGGTGAAATTCATTCAGGTTGAAACTGTGATGCTAAGCAATATTTTTGACCTGAATAAAATTAATTAATTTAGATGTTACTACATAAAGCTCATTTTTTTCAGTGTAAGGTGCCATGAGAACATAAAATGAGGTTTTTCCTTTTTTGGGATGGAACAGGATGGCAAGAAAACCCTGGAGAACCAGGTGAAGAGGCTGGAGATGGTGGAACGGAGAGAAACTAAACTCAAAGAAGACATTCATACCAAGTCGCAGCAGATCCAACAGATGGCTGACAAAATCATGGTAAGCCTGAGACGTGAGCGAGCGCTGAACTCCTGCTGATTTACACATTCTGTATCTTAAACACACACACAAACAAACAGGTAAACACTGGAGCTGTTCAATCAACACGACGTGTCGATGAAATGCAATTACTGCGCTCCAGAAACGTCTGCTGGAGGTGTCACATGCACACAGTAAAGCTACTTAAGACGCGTAACACCTCTTAGTCACGCGCGGTATACCTCCTCAAGCCCTCACGCTTGCATTAAACACACACATTTTCTGTTTTCTTCGACCTGCTTAGCCTGGCAGTGTCAGCGCTTCTTTTCTTCATCTCCCAGCATGCTCTCTGGCCCTGTCACGGCTCCAAAAGTGACAGATTGCAGTGGATAATCTCAGTCTTTGGCCACAATCATGTGTGTCACAATGACGATGTGTTTTTAGCTGGATGATTTATACCATACATTATTGATTTTTATGAATTAGTCACGTTTAACAAGTGTTTAAAAATGAAATGGCACATTCATCTGGAGACCAGAGTTGTTATCGTTAATTAATAATAAAACTATCTATTAAATCTAGACTCAAAACAACTGTTTAGCTGTGTATTTAGTGAATGAGCACTGTGCTACGTCTGTATTTTATGTATCCTCATTTTTTTATCCTTAACTCTTTTAATGCATTTGAAATAATGCTTTTAATCATTTCACTTTTTATTTTTTCGTGATTTTAAATTCCTTTTTAATGTAAAGCGCTTTGGATTATCATTGTGTATGAAATGCGCTATATACACAAACTTGCCTTGTCTATTAAAAATAGTTTTATTTAATTAAAATAAGGCTGAAATAAAATAAAATACAAATATTGTGTGAAAAAATTTAATAAAAGTAAATAGAAATATTTAAAAATACATAAAAAATGACAAAAGCACATAATAAAATTACTAATACAAAAATTGTAATAAAAACTGGAAATACATTACTACATAAAATACATTATTCATAACAAAAACAAGGAAAAATCTAACTATTTAAAGGGGTGGTTGATTGCGATTTCACTTTTTTAAAGTTAGTTAGTGTGTAATGCTGCTGTTTGAGCATAAACAATATCTGCAAAGTTACGAAGCTGAAAGTTCAATGCAAGAAAGTCTTTTAAAATTACGGCAGTTTAATGACTACAACGAGTTACTTCCCGGGTTTGTGACGTAACGAACCCCGATAAACACTGCCCCCGGGAAAGGGGGCGGGGCCATGCTGCACTGCTTTAGAGAAGAGGAAGAGAAAACTAGGGGTGCACGTAAAAATCTATTCATATATGAATCGCGATTCTGTCTTCAAACGATTCTAATGGATTCACAAGTTTCAAAATCAAAGTTCTAAAGCAGCGGTTCTTAATCATGTTCCTCGTGTCCCCCTGCTCTGCATCTCTCTCTCTGTCATTCAGATCATCAGCTCAGCTCCAACAATCAACTGTTCCAATTATACACTTATTTTCACATAGCTATGAGAAGCGCTATATATGGATGCTCGTGCTGTTGCCATGCTGTCTTAAAGCTTTAATCAGAATAAAACCATATATATTAGAAGCTAACATGGAGTAATAACAGCGTATCTAAAAGTATGAGACAACAACAAAACAAAAAATATATCATTAAGAGCTGTGTGCTTGCACAGGTTCTGCGCGATCCTCTTCACTAATATTCTCTGCGTCTCAATCGGGCTCAAATTGATAAGCAATATAGACGACGCCATTGTTTACAATTCAACACCGAGCACATGCCGCGGAGGTGAGGGGCGGGACGTTTATAAGCATCAGTGCTCATGAGAGAAGGGACAGAGTGGTGTGTGGAATAAAGATTACATATAATGCAATAGTAAACCATTTATAATTAAAAAAAAATGTATATGGTAGATTAATTTGCAATTAACTAACTAACAGGTTAATTAAAACTATTTAAAAAAATGTCATTCATTGAATTAAAGCTCAAATAAAATATAAATATATGAAAAACTTTTAAAAAGTTGAAGTACTAAATTGAGATAAAAATAAATGAAAGCTAAATGCAAATATTTAAAATATATTTAACATCAATGACAAAGGCATTTAATTATTAATTAAAAATTGAAATATAAACTGTAAAAGTGTATAAATAATTCAAAAATAGCACTGATGGAGACCTGTTAAGGCAATATGTTATCAAC
>NC_136756.1:27145921-27188421 GCF_936440315.1 Barbus barbus | reverse complement strand
CTAAAATGTTTTGAGCTCTTGTTTGCTGATGACTTAAATGATGACTTACTGAATCATATTTAGTCAGTGAGGTACAGTGTAATGGATGAGTTTTGTCACATGAAGATGCACTGCAAAAAATGTATTTTCTTCCTTGGTATTTTTCCAGTACAAATATCTAAACATTCTTAAATTAAAGATACATTTGCTTCAGAAGCAAAATGATGTAAGATAATTAAAACTGCATCAAAATATGCTGAGTTTTTGCTTAAGACAAGAAAAGTTATATCTAATAAAGTTAGTTGAAAAATAACCTTGTTTTCCCTTTGAATTAATTTAGTTTTTTTTACTCATTGACAGATTTTTTTAAGCATAAACCAACTTAAATTTGAATAAATGTTATGTCTTGTTTTCTGAATTTTTTTTTTTGCTTAAAACAAGAAAAAAAATCTGACAATTGGGTAAGGAAAATAAACTTGTTTTTCCTTTGAATTAATTTAATTTTTCTTACCCATAAACAGATTTTTAAAGAATAAACCAAATTAATTTTAATAAATGTTTTGTTTTCTTAAAAATATATCTACATTTACACTTAGTTTTTGTTTAACAAGAAAAAAATATTTGTCATTGTGTTCAGAAAAATAAATATGTTTTCCTTTTGAATTAATTTTTCTTACTCATTGGCAGATAAAAAAAGAGATTAAACCCATTTAATTTAGATAAATATTATGTCTTGTTTTCAGATAAATATATGTCCTCTTTTCTGAATTTGTTTTATTATTTTGTGTAGTTTTGGCTTAAAACAAGAAAAAAATATTTGTCAATGGGTTCAGAAAAATAAACTTCTTTTCCCTTTGAATAATGTTTATTTTTCCTGATTTTTTTTAAGCATAAAACCACTTAATTAATAGAACACAAGACTTAATGGAAAGTGATTTAGCTTTTCAAGTAAATATAACTTATACATATCTACACACACACACACACACACACACACACACACACACACACACACACACACACACACACATATATATATATGGATGGATGGTGCATATACATTTTTCCCATCCCATGTTTGATAGGATAAGGTGATGGTTTTTAAGCACAATGAGAGATTCAGTGCTCATTTCCTGTTCAGGAAGGAAGTTGCATATCACTGATATCATTAAATAACCCTCAATGGGTTTAAGCACACGAGTGGCACCCTTACCGGTAGCCACCGGCCGTCCCACGTGCCTCACTGTGGCTCTGAATTTGCACGCTCTGGGATTCGTAATGCAAACAGCAGCTCTCTGCAGTGTACAGATGACGGTGTACAAACACTCACGCTGCTCTATGGGTATTAATTATGCTGCTGTGATGAACTACCTGCTACAGAGGGACCGATACAGCATCATCTGTATCTGCTGCAGCTCTCGGCTTAAACTCTGTGCTTATGGTTGGTTAGTACGTGCATCATCTTTTCATGGAAAAGAAAAGGAATACTAGAGCACTGGGTTTTTAACAGTAGCATTGCAATGTTTGCTTTAGTAGGTAAATGAATAAATAAATGTGTTTTGCATTGCATGCAAAATGACTTTTGACAGTCCAGTTAAATAATGAGTCAAGGTCAGATCAAGTGCATTGCGTATTCCCTGCAGTGTGCTTTATTGCGTATTGCATATTTCAGTGCATACTACAGTTTAGATTAATGCAAAAATTGCATAAAAAATGTGTTAATGGTAGTATGCTTTGTTGCCAGTTGCTGTTTTTTTTTCTTTTTTTCTCTCAGGGAGAGCTTGATGATTAAAAATTTAAATTAGATTAAAAATTTTTTCAGGAGTCACGGCAGTAGAGGAGGCGCAACTATAACGACACGTGAATAATCCACTCTAAAAGCGGTACTAAACTGCAGTGGAAACGCAAACCGAGCTGAACTGAGCGGTGCCTTTCTGAACCGAGCCGTGCCGTTCTGAACCGAGCCATACCACGCAGTGGAAAAGCGCCATAAAGACCCCTCTGTCAAGCTCCTGAAGTTTGCAGACGACACCACACCGATCGGCCTCATTCAGGATGGTGACGAGTCTGCTTACAGACAGGAGGTCAAGGAGCTGGCTGTCTGGTGCAGTCTTAACAACCTGGAGCTTAACATGCTCAAATCTGTAGAGATGATCGTGGACTTCAGGAGAAACCCCCCTGCTCTCCCCCCACTCACCATCATGAACAGCACTGTGACTGCAGTGGAGTCATTCAGATTCCTGGGCACCACAATTTCTCAGGACCTGAAGTGGGATATTCACATTGACTCCATTGTCAAAAAGGCCCAGCAGAGGTTGTACTTCCTTCGCCAGCTGAGGAAGTTCATCCTGCCACAGGAGCTGCTGAAACAGTTCTACTCTGCCATAATTGAATCCATCCTCTGCACTTCAATAACTGTCTGGTTCAGCTCAGCTACCAAATCTGACCTCAGAAGACTATAGAGAGTAGTCCGGACTGCTGAGCGAATCATTGGTACAACCCTCCCCACTCTCCAAGAACTGTACTTATCCAGAGTGAGCAAAAGGGCTGGTAAACTCACTCTGGACCCCTCACATCCAGCACACTCCCTCTTTGAACAGTTACCGTCTGGTCGACACTACAGAGCTCTGAGCACCAGAACGACCAGACACAGGAACAGTTTCTTCCCTCAGGCAATCCATCTCATGAACACTTGACAACAATCGCAGAACACACAACTCTATTATACATTATTTATTCACCACACTTATTTTTTATGAATTTTTTTCATTTCAAATTTGCTCATATCAGACCTGTACACACATAATTGTCTTTATTATATATTGTGTTTTTGCTGTTTTGTACATTGCCTATTTGGATATTTGTATATCAGTGGGGATTTCTTTAAGACTGCAAGGGAAGCTCGGCTTCCCCTATAATGTCATAAAATTCATGGTCAAATATGTACTATTGTGTTAACATTTTATTGATTAAAAATGTGTTAGAACACATTCATCTCAGAGACGAGTTCGTTCAGAATCAGCTACCTATAGCAGGTGACTCGATTTCCTTCTCATATATTCCCGTAGCATCAGTGTATTTCCCTGTTGAAGCCCAGCGTTCATTGACTTCTATGGGCTGCTTTGAACAGTTTTTTTCAGTGCTTTGAAACTAGACGGTCATTGGAGCATCATGTGACTGGAGTAATGATGCTAAAAAGTCAGCTTTGAAAGACAGTTTTGATTGTTCCTAATAAAATGTTTAACTGCACTCACAAGTGAATCTCAAGTTATTTTGTGTGATAGCTAAATATATTCTTAATAAACTACAAAAAAATATATTATTTTGTCCTCATATTCTTTCTTGTAACTCTTCCTCTCAGTTACATACTTGACTGAATGGCTCATTATGAAGCTCATTATGAAGCTCATTATGCAGGCCTGTCTTCTCAGGTGTGAATGTGAAGGTTGACGCCTTCTCGCATAGACCCTTTTTACTCAAAAAGTGTCTTAGGAAATTTAAATCAATATGTTGTTTTCTGTGAGCAAATAAACAAGATGATTTTCACGTTATTTTGAAGCAAAAATGCTAGGCTACAAGATCCAGTTCTCAGAAGTCTTGTGAACAAATGTTCTGTATGTGTTTTATGGCCTTATTTTAGTGACTTCAAAAATGTAGTTTTTCACTAACCACACATAAACGCTGCTTTCTCAAACAAAATCAAGTACATAAATGCTGCTAACATATTATTGTAGCCCAGTTTGTGCTGTTTACAGTGTTATTAGACTTTAGCCATTTATATATTTATAAGCAACTGAAAAAAGCACAAATGTCAGGGCATGTCAAAAAATCTCCAAGCCCCCAAAACACCCTCAGACCCCAGGGGGTTAAAGACATGGAGCTGGACAGTGTTCTTTACAAACTGTTGTCATTAGTGGCAACAATTGGCGCTACATCTGCAGGTGTAGAAAGGAGCTTCTCCTGTTTAAAGCGGCTCAAGTCCTACACCCGTAACACAATGGGCCAAGACCGTTTAAGCAGCTTAGCTCTGCTGGCCATTGAGAGGACACTGGTCAAGTCACTGGAAAAGACGCCTAGTTGGTACGATAGCATCACAGAGCATTTTCATGAAAAGGAGTGTAGGGCAGAATTTACGTATAAATAAATGGACAATTTGTATGATGTAGGCCGAAAATGAGCTTCCCCTCTCTGAAAGACCAGCAGCCGCCACTGTTGTATATTATTCTTTTATTATCTGTGTCCTGTCCTGTTTCTGTCTTTCTGTTGCACTGTGGAGCTTCTGTCACTATAACAAATTCCTTGTATGTTTAAACATACTTGGCCAATAAAGCTCAATTCAAATTTGTATTTTTTCCCCCTGAAAAATATTGTTTGGTTCATTTATCACATTGGAAAATGAAAGGCTATGTTCAGAATATGATACTGATACTGCAGTGTGCATACTGTGCATTAGTCTGTGCATTTAGTGTTATTTTAGTATCATTGAGATACTAAAGTTTTTTTTTTTTTTTTTTTTTTTTAAATATTAGTTTATTAATATTGTAAATGAGATTTTATGACATTTCTGTTTTCATTTTGATTTTAAAGTTTTAGTAGCTGTTTCTCTTTAATTAGTTTTATTAGTTCTTCTTAAATTATGATAAATCGTGCCTTGGTAACTAGCTGAAATAAAAAAAAAATATATGCTATTTAAATAAAAAACAATATTTTATTATATTTTACAAATATCAAGATACATTTACTTGAGATGTAAGATATTTTGTTGTTTTCTGAAAAGTTTTTGCCTAAACCAGAAAAAAATTTAATTTAAGTAATTTTCCTTATCCCATTGGCAGTTTTTATTGCTTAAACAGACTTAATAATGTTTTCTGAATAAATATAATGTCTTGTTTCTACATCTAAATTAGCTTAAAACAGGAAAAAGTAATTGGGAAGAGGGTTCAGAATAATAAAAGTTTTCCCTTAGAAAAAAGTTAATTTGTCTTAGCCATTAGCAGAATCTTTTAAGCATAAACCCACTTAATTTTAAGTCTTGCGTTTTGAAAAATGTATTTACATTTTGGATTGATTTTTACCTAAAACAAGAAAATATTTTCCAATTTATTCAGGGAGAAAAAACAAACAAAAACCTTAAATAAAAATGTTTTACCCTAGAATCCCACAATGAAGTGCACTTGGTTTTTTAAAGAATTATATCTCATTGACAACTAGACAGCATATATAATGCATTTTTTTTACATACTGTCACAGTGGTGTGTTTATTTGTTTCATAATTTAGGAATTTTGCAACATCAAAACTTGTAGCTGCCCTGAAATGAAATTTTGTAGTGCTAAGATAAGATAAATGTGACATTTTAGATTTTTTATTTTTATGATATATTTTTTCCCCCAAGAATGAAAAAGAACTTTGCTGGAAGAACATCATGGCTTTGACAGTAGTATTCCATTCCCAGTTCAAGTAGCAGGTCTTATGCAGGACGGGTCTCAGAGATGTGGAGGTTTTATATATTCATTAGTCTTCATTAGGCCAAAACACAAAGAGCACAAAGAATGAACAAATCCCCCCCAATGCGCCGCTGTAGCAGTCACCAAGGAAGGGATAAAGTGAGAGAAAGACAGAGTGTGTCAGGGATTGAGTTCGGGGGAATGGATGTGCAGACAGCACACGTGAGGGGACTGTGGAATATTTCTCCATTCACTGACAGATATGAGACACTTACATTTACACTTCACCTGAGACTCACTCTGAAAAACATCAAACGTTTAATGCTGAAGTGTGTCATATCTGTGCCAGTGTAGGCCTATAGTGACCAAGAACTTTGTGTTTACAATAATGCATTTGCAATAGAAAACATTGCATTTAATTACACATTTTTAAAGATTTTTTAAAAAGTCTCTTATGCTCATCAAGGGCGCATTTATTTGATAAAAAATGCAAAAATGCAAAAACAGGAATACTGTGAAATATTACAATTTAAAAAAACAGTTTTCTATTTGAATATATTTTAAAATTTATTTCTGTGATGCAAAGCTGAATTTTCAGCATCCTTCAAAAATCATTCTAATATACTCATTTGCTAATTAACTTGATTTAAGTTGATTTGTAATCAATTTAAATTAAATTATCATAATTTTTCAAGATTCTTTGAGGAGTAGAAAGTTTAAAATAACTTATTTGAAATTATAATCTTTTGTAAAATTATAAATGTCTTTACTGTCACTTTTGAAATTAAAAATAAAATACAGGATGAACAGTTCTGTCTTTAAACCCATGGCAATTTTGTTCTAAGCAGAATTACTGATTTTTAAATGACTGATTTTTTTTCTTTTTAAAGAAGTAACATTTTATACAATACAAATTGCTTCAAAGCAGATTTACAGTAAATAAAGAGAATGAATGAAATTATTGTCTGTGATAATTGATCATTTGAAGCCTTGACTTCCTTTAATGTCATATCTATATATCTTTCTATAAACACTTAATTTTGTATTTTTATAATGCTAACACAAACAGTTTAGATAAGCGTAATACTAACCATTAACTAAAACTTACAACTTAAGTCTACATAAAATATTGTAGTATACTGAAAAAATAATAAAATGGCATAGAAACTTCCATAAATTTCCACAAACAATTACAATAAAACAGCAGGGCACACATAATTAATCATGCAGTTTTGAAGGAGAAAGACTTAAGTAGTATTTTCTTGTAAAACGTTCTCCAATTCACTCTATATTCAATATATATATATATATATATATATATATATATATTTACAGTATGTCAAACTATTACATGCTTTAATTGCAACTTCATAAATACAACATAAACCAAAAATAAAAGTATATTGAAGATCTTCAAAGCCTAAAAGAAAATCACAAGTCTTTGAAAGCAGAGATTATCTGGGTTCACTCAGTAATACTCAACGACTCTGAATCCGAAGTCCTAATTACAAAAACATATGTTCAAACGCATTCATCACTCATTCTGCATCAGCAGTCCTGTCCAAAGTTAGAAGAAGTTCACAGAGTGAGAAAGTTACAGTACAAAACTTCTTTGCATGTAAACAGATACGACAGAAGTTCCCGTCATGCATCTCTCCCTTAATGAGGACAAGCAGAAGGTGTATAATATCGGCACGGAGATCTGTCATCTGTAGAAATTCATCTGCAATAACACACATCTGTCAACATGCAGCACATTTGTAAAGCATAGCTGGAATATAGTTGGTACAGTTTGTCTGGCAGCCGTACGTGAACTACTGATGTAGAACTCCAGTCTACTGCGTTCAGCCGAGATCGTTTGCATTGCATTTGAAAAACATGGTAATATTTCTATTTTCATAACAGCACCAACATTATGCAGTAAAGCTCCAGTGACACTGACGTTGACTTTGAGAGCCAAGCAACCAGAGTCATTCATTTTCAATGACAGCAGGTGATTTGAGCTTTGAGAATCTTGTTCATGATGCGAAGCATTAAAAATGAGCTCAGAAAAAGGGTAAATGGTCACTTTAAGGAAATAATTTTGTTGCTTGTGTTTGTTTTTGTAATGTTTTGCATGCAATTCATTTGCATTGAGTTTAGCTATAAACCATGCATTTTGCTGCTCAAAAATACACTAAAAACTAAATCCAAAAAGCATGGTTCACAGCTAAAGATGTATGACTGTCTATAGCAATTAATCATATTACAAAAATAACAGAGATTATAAAACAGATAGTGTTCATTAATACATTAAATAGTAATGATATAATATGTATAATATATATTCCTGTGTGTACATGTGTTCTGCTATAGATATTTGTTAAAAAAAGTAATAAAGGAAAGTAAAGTAATATTACAATTCAAAATAACTCTTTTCTATTTGAATAGATTTTAAAACTATTTCTGTAATTTATCTCTGTAATGGAAAGCTGCTTTTTCAGCAGCCATTACTTCTGCTCAAGAAGGCTGCATTTATTTGATCAAAAATACAGTAAAAACAGTAATATTGTGAAATATTGCAACTTAAATGTTTTATTTATGAATATATTTTAAAATGTTATTTATTCATCTGATGCAAACCTGAATTTTAAGCCGCCATTATTTTATGCTCACCAAGGGTACATTTTCTTTTAGCTAAAAATACAGTAAAAACTTTAACATTACTGTGCACATACATCACTGACACTTTTTTGGGGGATCGTAATATTTACCTAACATTGCAGCAAAATGCATGTTTTATAGCTAAACTTATGACTGTCAATAGCAATTGATCACTTGCAATACAAAACGAAAACATTTTTTTTTTTACACTAGCCACAAACATGTATTCCTGCTCAAAGATCATAATTCTGGTACTTGTCTGGTACATGCATTGTATACTGTAATTTTATGTATTTTTACACTGTTGTTCAGTTTGGGGTCAGCAAGATATTTTGATGTTTTTTAAAAGAGGGCTCTTATATGGAAGCTTGTTTCTGCCACATAATAAAACAATAATAATAATAAAGAGTTTTGTGTCTTTTTATCTTACAGTTCTGAGAAAACTGAGATGTAAACTCCGAATACTGACTTTTCCAGAATTGTGAGTTTATATCTTGCAATTGTGAGAAAAGAAAGACAGTTGTGTGATATAAACTGCTATAAAAATGTCAGAATTGTGAGATACAATGATGTAATTACCTTTTTTATTTCTTATCCCATGGCAAAAACAAGCTTCCATACTCTTATGTTCGATTTATCAAAAATAAATTGTTCTAAATTATTTATCAAAAATAAAAAACGTTATTTTACTTCTTTTTCTAAAATTACATTTGACTTTACTGAAGTTTAGGTAATATTATCACTGTATAATAATAAATATGCATTGCAAAACAAAACATTGTTACAAAAAGTGATCTTATTTCTGGGTGTAAAAATAATTTTTATTGACTGAAAATTCTTTTGGTGTAGGATTTACCAAGTGAAATTCAGAAAGTGCTTGTAAATTGTACGAATCAGTACAAAGAAAATCTGAAGAAAGGACTAAAATAGTATTTGTAAAACATAAAATCTTTTTTTTTTTGCATAACTTTGGAAACTATTTTTACACATTTCTGAGGGTAAATGAGCAGTTTTGTGCGTTAGCTGACAGGTGGCTAAAGGCATGTTTGAGTTTAACGAGAGGCGGTTACTTAGTCCGACAGACCGACCAACAAAAGGCCATGAGGTTGATTATAAAGTGATTATCCTCTATATATACACAGGAAAATTCTGTTTCTGTCTCTCACCTGTCTGAAGGAAAGCACACCTTCGCTGCACGTCGTTAGCCTGGAGAAAACAAATGAATCGCTGTTGTGACCTTTACACGAGCTCAAAGATAAAAGAGCCTCATCTGCCGTGATTGAAAATTAGTGGACTTGCTCATGAGCTCTAAAATGCTCTTTACCCGCTTATGTTAAACTTGAGCGTACTGGCAGTAAAGAATAAAAGTGAATCTGTTTTTTAATTTATTTCAATTTGGCTGTCCTCCAGTCTCAGCAGATGATTGCGTTTGTCTGGCTGAACTGATTGATGACAATTACAACCTGCCTGTTTTTTTTGGGATGAGTGTTGTAAACGATCGTCTGGCCTCTCAAAGGTTTATACCGGCTAAAGTGTGTGTCCACAGCCTCATCCAGATGCTCGGCTCGTGCCAAAAGGTGCAGCACATCGAGATCTCTGGATGCGGAGCATCTTCATGCTCAAAGTGGGATGTGACAGTAATTACAGCGCTGATAGTCGTCCATCAGCCAGGCCTGGAGCTCACATATGAAACACAGAAAGATGGGTTTTCATCTGCACTCCTGACTAAAGGGCTAAGAGTAGTTCTATCATCATTTACTCACGTCATGTTGTCAATGCCAATGGGATCATTAAATGAAAATGAAAACAAAATATATAAATTAAAAATGATACAAAATATTACTATAGCCAATATGTTTTCAAAATTAAATCGCAGGATAGGAATACAGTATGTGATGTATGAATAATGTTGAATATGGTAAAAGTTACCATTCGAACGTTTAGGGCCATTTTTTATGGATTTATTTGGTTGGTTTGAAAAATAAATCAGTACTTTCAGCATTTGTATTCACTTGTATTAGGATGCATTGAATTAATTGAAAGTGACAACAAATTGACATTGTTATAAAAAATATTTCAAATGATTTTTTTTAAACCTTTTTGTTCATGAATCCTCGTGGAAACAATTGTTTTCAACATTGAAAATCATAAATGTTTTTTTGAGCAGCAAATCAGCATACTAGAGTGATTTCTGAAGGATCATGTGACACTGAAGACTGGAGAAATGCTGAAAATTCCACTTTGATCACAAGAATAAATGACATATTACAATATATTACAATAGAAAGCAATTATTTTAAACTCATTAACACTATTTCTGAACTGACTGTATGTTAATAAAATAAATGCAGCCTTGGTGAGACTTAAAAACACACAAAAATCATACTGAACCTAGAATTCTGAATCATGGTTTATAAATGAGAACAAATATTTAATTTAAAAAGAAAATATAAAATGTGTTGCTGAAAAACATTAAAGTGGCAATATTTGTGTTTTTACGCTTTGTATCCTGTTGTTGGATTATCAACACGCTGACATCAAACTCCAGTAGAATCAGTTGAGTCTTGAGTCTTCCATGTGCTGCATCTGAGAAGCTTCATGGGGCCACTAGCACTCATATAGTTATTTATAGATTTATCCATACTGTACAAATACACATTTCTTTATCATTCTAATAGACTACTAAAGTCTTGCTTTCTAATTAAGATGAGAAAAGGAGGTTACGTTCTAGAAGTGTGCAAAAAAGTACAAATAAAAACACTTGAATTTTGTTTGAGCAGAAGTGCCGCACATCAAACAGTCAGAAAATGTGTGTTGAGCGTGCAGTATGGCTCCGCTGCAGGGTTCAGCGCAGGGCCCTGTGGGGGACGGCTATGTCCCAGAAATCTCTTTCCTCTCAAACTCATGCTGATCTCTGGGGGCTGCAGCGATCGGGATCGCTCTCAATCCTGCTGCTGTGTGTGGGCTTTGGAGCTCTTTAGCAGCCATTTCCCTCGCTGAGGACAAACTGTTCAAGCCGTGATGAGGAAGCAGAGACATCGGCCTGTGCTGGTGAAGGGCGAACCTTCCAGACGCAGCGGCTTACAACCTCTTATAACTAGTTTTGTCCCTACATTATTCCTGAATTGTTTCTTTGGAGAATAAAAAAACCTCTTGATGTTACATTATAGGTCAATCAGATCAATATTTTAGATCTTGGCATCATCTTAAACAGTGAAATTAATAATAACCAGTGCAATTCTCCCAAATAAGCAATCTACATATATTCAAACTACTATTTGCTATGCCATTTAGTGTAATTGCAATTTTTATGTATTTCTCATTCATTTTTACTCATTTAACAGCCATATTTAAACCATGTTCATGCATTTCAACTGATTAAAAGTTTAGAATTTTTATTTTGAAAATTAACAATTTATTCAGATTCTAAGCTATTTGAATAAATGCATTTTACAAATGTGATTTAAATCAAATCAATTAGATGCAAGTACTAAACTGTGCCACGATTGTTTTTTAAAAAATTTATTGTTATATGCGGAGGCTGAAGGAAACGGGCTGAGTCGTGGATCTAAGTGCAGGTGGTTTAATAAAAAGACTAAGTAAACAAAGAACCAAAACACGGGCAAACAACGGCATAATAATGTTCAACAACTGACCAAGCACAAGTGAAATGCAAGGGCTATTTATACACAAGAGAACAAGCTTAACGAGATAACAAGGGGGCGTGGTAAACGGGAAGCACCTGGGGAACTTAATCACATTCCTTCATTTTTATTGAAAATAAATGCCTTTCTGATGCGATATGAAATTTGAAAAGGGAGAAAAAAATGTTTGGCAAAACGTGGGCTCGAACTCGGGTCGATCGTGTCAAAAAGCATGCGCCTTACCATCTATGCCACTCTAAACTGATGTTGAAGTAACTTCTTTTTTTATTGTTGACTAACTCAATCACACGTTAGTGGGCGGAGTTAGTGTAAATAGCCTTTGCCAACAAGATGGGCTATTTGCACTTACTGTAAATAGACACTCCGCTTATTTTTCACCAGCATTTTTACCTGTAATTAATTTACACATTGCATTTCAATAAATGGACATAAGATGGATAAGATTAATTTCGTTTTATGGTTAAAACCAACAGTGGAAGAGAAAAATTTCACAGTAGATCAACAGTAAATGATTAACAATCATAGGTACAAACCAAAAAATTAAGGCAACAAGCGCAAACTGCAACTTAATTCATATGTGAAGTGTGTACTGCTAGGCACCTCTCCCAAAGTGTGTAACGTTACTCAAACCATTTTTCCGTGGCCTACAGCTACAGCAGCAGAAGCAAGCAGGAGGCTGCCTCCGCTTGCAACACAGGCCCACACATCTCAGTCTTTTTCCTCCCATTACTAATAACCCCCTTTTATTTTTTATTTTTTTTCCAGTGGCCTCCAGCTCCCGAAGCAGACACTAGCGCGAGGCTACCTCCGCTAGCAGAGCAGGCTTCTCAAATTATTCAGGACTCCCTTCCTGTGGCTTACAGCTACGGCAGGCGTAGCAAGAGCGAGGCTGCCTCCGCTCGCAACAGACCCACACATCTTTCTTATACTCCCTTTTCTCTTTTGCTTCCATCAGTTTCCCAGAGGCCGATATTACGCGTGAGGCTGCCTCTGATGGAAATTTGGGCCCCTGCTCCTCTCCCTCTCAGCTCTCTACTTCATTTAAAGTTACAATATCCTCTTTTACAGCAACATCACTGCCCGTCCCACCAAATGCTGTTGCCTCGGAGCCACCGCTAGTGGCTTACAAAATCTGACCACGGATCCCGGCAGGTGCGGGCATAGACCAATCATCCAAGGCCATCACTAACGAGCAATTGGGTAACAGATGCATTGCAGGCCACAATAGGCCATAATAATCGTTTTGAATAAAGTATCAAAAGTAAGTAACTTATGGTTCCGTTGAACAAACTTAATAAAATTTATCAAACAATATAACATGCATACGCATTACATCAAAGCCTACAGAGGACTCAAATGACCCGACAATCGTCTACTTGTCACTATGCGATCTAATCCCCCATTAAACAACTCTTAATTCAAATATCCACTTAATCTTTAATATTTGGCCATTTCTTTATGATAGAAATGCTGCAGCAATCGTAAATCATTGAACGTGGACATCAAAAGTTGCCATTGTTCTGAGTTTTTCATTACGTTCAACCGTTTCACCATTATAATCTGTTCAGCTTTTCCCCTATAGGTGGCACAATTAAACGAGGGTTCATGATCAGCCCTTTCAACGACCGCCTTCTCAGCATTAGCCCATTGGAGTGGCTGCCAGGAACATTTGCGGAGTAAGATATACCTTCTAATCGATCTATCAGCTCTGCATAACTCCCTGTTTCAAGCATAAACGCCTCGATTTCTTCTCGACGTATTCTCTCACAATAGGTAGACATTGACCAGGCAATCCATTTGATAAAATCATGGGTCTCAGCACCTGGCTGTCAAAAGTCGACATCACCTCCGCTTCCAAAGCCATTCCTATCCATCCAGATTCATGGCATTTATTTGGGCAACGTTAACACAGGAAATCCTATTTTGTTGTACGCTTAACTTTCGAACGAAAGCAGCACCAAGATTTTCAACGCGTTATCAGAAGCAGCTTATTGGATTTGTCTACATTTGCACAAGTAACCCTCATAGCGTCTTCCCTTTTAGCCGACTCAAATCATCCTGAGTATTGAACTCCCCGTCAGATACTCCAAGAGCGCTCCCGGTGGAGCAAATACGTTTCTCTGTCGACTACCGGCGAGGCTCACCCATCCGACGCTGTGATTATTGAATTCCTATCGAATGCCGGCGAGAGCCTCCCGGCTGAGCAAACCTTGGCCTTTCCCGCCCGACTACCAGCTAAGCTTATCCATTCGATGCTGTGAGTATTGAACTCCCTTCGAACGTGACAACAGCCTCCGGTCAAGCAAACCTTGGCCTTTCCCGTTCGACTACCAACGACGCTTATCCGTCCGATGCTGAGTGTATTGAACTCTCATCGAACACGGCAAGAGCCTTCCGAATGTTTTTCTTTCAACAACCGGTGATGCCTATCCGCTCGTGCCATGAGTATTGAACTCCCGTCAAACGCGGCAAGAACCTTCCGGTCAAGCAATCTTGGCCTTTCAGTCCGTCTACTGGCGAGGCCTGCCAGTCCGACGCCGCGAGCATTGATCTCCCGTCGGATGCCGGCGAGAGCCTCCCGGCCGAGCAAACCTTGTGTTTTCCACCTGAATACCAGCTAAGCTTATCCGTCCGATGTCGCGAGTACTGAAATCTCATCGAACATGGCAAGAGCCTTCCGATATGTTTTTCGTTCAACAACCGGCGATGCCTACCCGCTCGTGTCGTGAGTATTGAACTCCCGTCAAAAGTGCACACTCGTGAAATTTTATTTGATTATTATATTGTGTATTTATCTAGAACAAAAATAATTTTAACTTAATTTAAATGTAAAATAATATTCAGGTTAGATGTCGGTTTTAAACAGACTATTGCATATCACTGATGCTCTTTACAGGTACTAGTAAAAACACATGAAAACTGAAGTGGTTTACTGATTTCAGAGAGAAATCCTCATGAGAGCAGAACATTTGCCATCGCCGCCAGCAGACAAGATCTCGTTTCATGGCAGCGCTGCGTTGACAAGTAAATGTTTATGAATACACGTTTTTCCATGATAGATGATGGTTTCCTTCTGCGCTTTTTCATACGGTAACGTGTCACCTGCGTATGACTAAAGGCTTCATCAATGTTATGTAAACTGACAGCGATAGATGAACCCCTCACAACGCTAACGGAGTTGCTTTGGCATAATCCATCAAAATTAAGTTTGCACTTCCCTTTTTAAATGGACCGAAGGGGTCTTGTGTGTTCGGCCTGTTTTGTCACTTAATTTGGAAGACGCCTCTCATGCTTTACAGCATGCATTTAACAATTTACATGACAAAACCTGTCCAACAGTGACCCCATTTGCATTTTGCGTCTAAATGCTTGAGAAAAAAAACATACCTTATTCCTTAAACATGCATTTGTTGAAATGAAGTGCCGCTGTCGTGCTTGAGGCGGGAGGGAGTGAACAAGCGACTGCGCAAGGGAGAAGAGACTCAAATCTGCATTTAATTTCTGGACGACCTCCAAAACAGTGCAACCTGCCATCGGCCTGAAGAGAAAGAGAAGAGCCAGATGAAGATGGGATTGTTACAGGCCTGAGGGATAGAGAAAACAACAGTTTTATACTAATTTTCTCCCCACTAAACCTGGGAGAACCGTTACCAATGAAATTATTGATCTTTCAAAGTCATGTGAATCACCTTGATGATTTCAAATGTTTTTTTTGCACTGCTGTTTTGGACCATATACTCACATCCAGAAAAAAATGCTCAGATGTTTCTCTTTCCTTGCTTGTATTGCTTTCAGGGTTATTATAGATAACTAAAACTAAAAGAAAACATTTTCATTACTTGAAATAAAAAATAAACATTAATATATACATATCCCAGTGACTTAAAATAACACTGAATTATTATTATTAATACATTAACTAGACTTCTGAAACAAAATGAGAATTAAAAATAGACAATGAGATTTTTTACATTAATAAACTTAAGTGATGCATATTTTTTCAGTCATGAAACAAGAATGACATTTATGTAGTGCTGATTAAACTGAACTGGTTTCACAATGAACAGATTTATGCTGATAATTTTTTGAGTGAAAAACAATCTAAACCTGAGCGATTTGGTAAGAAATGTTTGAGTTCATATTGAGGTCTTTGATCACTGATTGAAAGCACAGAGCATATCTGAGACTTCTTCTGAGAGGAACTTTTTTTTCTCTCAGTGTAAGCTCATTGCTGTCAATGAGAGAACGGCTGAGATATGAAGCTTTCCTGCATGATTTTTCCTTCCTCTGGTCAGGGATGGGAATCATCTAAAGTTCAGAGATCAGAAGTGTGTGAGTGTTGAGAGTCAAGCGCAGGTTTTTAATCAGAAGCTTTGTTGTTGCAGATGGCCTTTGCTTTGACTGTCTCCTGGCCTCCCACACACCAACACAGACATTATTCTTACCCATCAGCCCACTGCAGACTCCCAGAGTTCCACAGCAGCCGAGAGACGCCACAGACAGTCATGCTGTGCGAGAGCTTTAGGGTATGATTACAAGACAATGCTGTAAAGACAAAAAGTTCTTCCTTGGCATTTTTGAAAATAATTTACATAAAGACATTTTCAAAACAGCACCTGTTAACACACATCTGCGAAAACGACCAAAAATGCTGTGTTATTTCATGCCAGACCAGAAGATGGCGATGTCACTGTGTAAAGTAACACTACGTGTCCACACACATATGCATTCCTATCCACCCTGTTGTTCCTGTAAAAAATTGGTGCGGCCATTTGTATATTTTATGGGTCTTGCTTCCGGTCTCATTTTTAGCTGAACAAAACCGCTTGTTTTGCTGCTTGATATTGCAAATTGGTGTGTCTTACCATATTATTTTAGTGTATTAGCTAATGAACATTATCTGATATGAACATTTCCATTAACTCTAAAACTCAAAACAATGAAATGCACAATTCAAAATACAAGAAAAACAGCTGTGAAACTTAAATATGGAAAATTCCTTCAAATTAATACAGTACATTGTGCCCTGTTTATACAGATTTTTTAGAGTGTAGATTTTTTTAGATCTGCTTTTATTTCTCCAAAGGACATTGATTTTTAATTAATATATATTTTTTAAATGAATTTATCTAAACTAAAAATTTTGGGTCAGTAATTTCTTTTTTATGTTTTTGAAAAAACTAGTCCAAGGCTACATTTATTTGATAAAAAATGTTGAAACAAACAAACAAACAAATATTACAAGTTATTATTGTTGTTTAAAAAAACAGTTTTCTACTTGCCATTTATTCCTGTGATTAAAGCTGAATTTTCAGCATCATTACTCCAGTCTTCAGTGTCACATGATCCTTCAGAAATCATTCTAATATACTGATTTGCTGCTCAAGAAACATTTCTGATGATCAGTTTTAAAAACAGTTGTGCTGCTTAATATCTATGGAAACCATTGTACATTTTGTATGATTCTTTGATAAGTAGAAAGTTCAGAAGAACAGGTTTTTTAATAGAAATCTTTTGTAACATTCTAGATGTCTTTACTGTCAGAAGTGTACTTTCCAGCTTTCCTGTAGCTCAAATAGTAGATCATGGGTTCGATTCCCAGGGAAAGCAAGAGCTGATAAAATGTAGAAACTGTAACTTGAATGCAATGTAAGTCGCTTTGGATAAAAGTGAAGTGACATACTACCAAGTATGGTGACCCATACTCGGAATTCGTGCTCTGCATTTAACCCATCCAACGTGCACACACACAGCAGTGAACACACACACACACACACACACCGTGAACACACACACCGTGAACACACACCCGGAGCAGTGGGCAGCCATTTATGCTGCGGCGCCCGGGGAGCAGTTGGGGGTTCGGTGCCTTGCTCAAGGGCACCTCAGTCGTGGTATTGAGGATGGAGAGAGCGCTGGATATTCACTCCCCCCACCTACAACCCCTGCCGGCCCGAGACTCGAACCCGCAACCTTTGGATTATGAGTCCGACTCTCCAACCATTAGGCCACGACGTCCCCCTGCATCTGCTAAAAAATGCATAGATGTGTACATGCTTAACATGTTGTACTTTATTTCTTGAGCACACGGCACACTTCTGCAGCTTCGTAATAGCCACTTTTCAAGGCTAAGACATTTGTCTGTGTGAAGAGGCATAATGGATGCTTGATCTTAATGAGGCACGAAACGCCTACGACCTGTCCTTACTTGAACCACACAAACCAGAACACAAATTGATGCAGTTCACAAACCACACACACACAGAAACGCTCCAGCAAATGTTGTTAGCAATTCCCTCACTGGAATAAAATATAAAAGAGATCATCAAAGGCAAATGTCTTCAGAGATACGAGTCAACAAAGTGACTCGCTACTGAGAGCTGACATGCATCATAATGATCTTGAGTCGGCTTCATAAAATATGAGTCGTGATCATATGTCGAATCTGAAAGGTTTGTGAGACTTGTTGGTAGTTGATGTGGAGTTGTCTGATTTGGTCTCTATCTTAGATTTGCATTGTAAAAAAAAATTGCATTGTAAAAAGCGCTATATAAGTAAGGTGACTTGACTTGACTTAGAGCATTCAGGTTCAATAAAACTACATTTAAATCAACAAAACTTAGACTCCAAAAAAAACATGAGTCTCTTCAAATAAACTCTGGCTTTCATGTATTATACAGTCCCACCAGGATTCTGTGGGACTTTTTTCAGATTTTTGTTGCCTAAATTGCAAGCAGTCACAAATAACGCAGTGTTTGCTTGTATTTGCACTTCAATCTGAAAAATCCTGGAGGAATATCTAAAAAATTAAAACTAATGATTAAAACTGAATAGTGCTTAAGTAATGTCACACCTTTTAGCAATGAAACCGATTTATTTATAAAAAAAATAAAGAGATTTTTTTATGCACCATTATTTTATGGAAGCCCATTTCTGCCACAAAATAAAAACAAATAATAAAAAAGGTAACTGTGAGTTATAAAGTTAGAATTGTAAGATATAAACATGGAATTGTGAGGGAAAAAAAGTTGTAATTACCTTTTTATTTTTATAAAACAAAACAAAACAAAACAAAAATTGTGATATCAAAAGAATATATAAATGCAGAATTAGATATAAATGCAGAATAGTCAAAATTGTGATACACACACATATATATATATATATACACATATATATACACACACACACACACACACACACACACACACACATAAATACCAGGTGCACACATGTTGGGTTTCCATGTTTTATGGGGACATCCCATAGGCGTAATGGTTTTTATACTGTACAATCTGTATTTGCTATTGCCCTACACCAACCCTACACCTAAACTTAGCCCTCACAGGAAACATGCTGCATTTTTAGATTTTCAAAAAACTTTGTGCTGTATGATTTATAAGCTTGTTTCCTCATGGGGACCAAAAAATGTCCCCACAAGATTAAGATTTACTGGTATTACTATCCTTGTGGGGACATTTGGTCCCCAGGACGTGATAAATACCAGGTGCACACATACACACACACACACACACACACACACACACACACACACAATGCAGAATTCTGAGAAAAAAGTTAAAATTTCAAGCTATAAGTGCAGAATTCTAGAGGCACAAGAGGTAACCACACATACTGCATGCAGTGTGCAACATCACACATAATTCTACACCTTCACTGAGAAACACCCCCAAAACATTTGGCATATGGATCCAAACCGGCTCAGAGCTCACTCATCTGCAAAGCATTACTGGTGCCCCTAAAATATTTATTCTATTTCTTACATGCACGACACTCCGGGTGAGTTTTAACAGAGCTCCTCCCTCAAGGAGAGCCGCCGAGATTAGAGAAAAAATGATTTTGACTGGATCCCGAGTCGAGAAGCTGTTCGGTTTGAATGGAAGTCAGTGAAGGAGATGCTTCAGTACTGCTTTTGCCTGGAAACAGAATAATAACTGACCGAGTGTTTGGTAGAGTTTAACATTTATGAGAGCCAACATACTGATGAAATCCAAATGATTACTCAAAACAAGCAAAATATTTAATATGCTGAGACTAACAAAGATATCAGAGAAAGATGATCTTTATATGCAAGCATCATCATCAGTGATTAAAGATGCAATAACTCCTACTGTGATTTTTATTTGTGTGATCGATACTGATTTACATATCAGCCTCGCTGGAAAACTCCCTCATGAAGCATCACTGCCCACATTATAGAATGACATGTTATAATTACATGTTTTTTTTTTTTAATTGTCTTTTTTTTCCTGAGATTCTCTTTTTTGGATCCAAAGAAGACACCATTTTCTAACTAAGACCTCTGAATACTCCATTTTATTGGTTTAGTACTATTCTGAGCTATATAGCTACATGTGTATGGATGGCTATATGCATATGGAAATGATATGCAGATGAGCTCATGTGTTTTACTGTAAGTTGTACTTTTGGTGGAGGAGCTTTATTCACAATCCAGTGCTGTTATTTTTACTAAAACTGACAAGATTACAAATCGGTTTTGGTAGTTGAAATAAAGCTGAAATAAAATATAAATATGGAATGAAACACGTAAATTAAAAAATAAATAAATAAATAAATAAATGAAAACTTAACTAAAAATGAGAAATGTTGCCTTACTTAAATGTATACAGTACTAAAGTACTTACAGTACTTAAGTACTAAAATTACTAAAACTTAAATAAAAATAATACTAAAAATTAATTTATTAACTGAAATAAGTGCTAAAATTACTAAAACTTAAACTAAGATAAAAATGTATAGATGCATAGACATTTACTAAATTAAATAAGTTTAAGTACTAAAATTACTAAAACAAAAACTCATAAGAATAAACGTCTCGGTTACGTATGTAACCCCGGTTCCCTGAAGGGAACGAGACGCTGCGTCGAAGCGCTAGGGGAACGCCCACAGCGTGACCGCGCTCTGAACCAGAGTGTAACGTGTCCAATGGAAGGGCGAGACGTCATAGGCGGGTGACGTCACTGACCGGAAAGCATATAAGCACGTGCGGTGGAGCCGGCGTTTGCTTCCAGGAATGAAGCAACCGCCCGCAGGGATACAGGAAGTATGGCTTCGAGACGCAGCGTCTCGTTCCCTTCAGGGAACCGGGGTTACATACGTAACCGAGACGTTCCCTTCCAGGAACTCGAGCTGCGTCGAAGCGCTAGGGGAACGAGATGCCCACGCCTCCAGACTTCCAAAATACCTGCCCTGTGTGTATCACTGGGAGCACAGCGAGGGCGAGAAAGAAGAGCCGGGAGTGGCCGTAAGATCAAGGTGATAGAACCGAACAAAGGTGAGGGGCGTGGACCAACCCGCAGCTTTGCAGATATCCTGCATAGAAACCCCTGCCAGAAAGGCCTTGGAGGCCGCCATACTCCTAGTTGAATGGGCCTTAGGCCCCAGAGGCGAAGGGATGCCTGAAGATTCATAGGCCAAGGAAATAGTATCCACAATCCACCTGCTAAGGGTCTGCCTAGAAGCAGGCCGACCCCGCTTAGGAGGACCGAAGCAAACTAGCAATTGGTCCATCCTTCTCCACAGGGCAGCTCTGTGGACGTATGCGTCCAGTGCTCACACTGGACACACACAGTTATGCTTTCGCTGGTCAGGCTCCCGAAAGGGAGGAGGACTGAGGGCCTGCAGCACGACAGGCCGTGGTATAGAAGAGGGGATCTAGGAAATAACCCGCTCGAGGGTAGAAAAACGCTTTGGCCAGACCAGGGGCAAAGACGAGATATGAAGGGGCCATGAAGCGCCTACAAATCCCCACTCTCTTAAGAGACCACAGCCAGGTCCCCGTAGGGACACGTCGTACAGGAGGCCTCAGCCTCACCAGGGGGTGTCGACCCACTGTAAGGCCACCGAGAAGGGCATGGTAGGCCGATAAAGCCGCCACGTAACCTTCAGGGTGGAGTGAGTTACCCCTGCGGAGAAACAGGCCTGCGGGACCTGCAGCACTGTACCAAACGGGCAGTTAACTGGGTCAAGGTGGCGGTCTCCGCACCAAGAAGTGAAATATTTTCACTTCAGGGCATAGTTTCCTCGTAGAGGGAGCTCTGGATTGGAAGATGGTCTCAGCAACCTCGGTTGAGAGACCGGAAGCTATGAGCTGCGCCCCCTCAGAGGCCAGAACTTCCACACGTAATGCGCGCGTCGCCTCGGCAACGTGCGCTGCAACAGCGAGCACTCACTCAGAGGGGGAAGAACCGCACACGCGGGCTTCCACGAGCGAGAGCGCTAGATCTGGGGAATGCAGGAGGAGATAGGGCGAACCCGTCTCCAACCTGTTCACCAGATCCCTGTTGCCATCCAGAACTCCCGGGAGCAGAGCAATCGGGGAAAAACCGTACAGACGAAGCCTCGGCCAGGTCTGTACCAAGCGTCCAGTCCAAAGGAGCTGGAGGAACTAGAGGGGCATAGCGCTGACTCTCGAGTCGCACAGCCAAAAACCTCCATATCTGCTTCACCACCTCGGGGTGAAGCATCCATTCCCCGGGCCTCGGCCCCTGCCTCGACAGGATGTCTGCTCCCACATTGAGATACCCAGGGATATCGATGGCTCTGAGCGAGCGAAGTTTGCCCTGGGACTACACAAGGATCTGGTGCGCCAGCTTGTACAAGGGGCGCGAACGCAGACCTCCCTGGTGGTTGATGTAAGAGACCACCGCTGTGCTGTCGGTGCGCACCAACACATGGTGATCTCTTAGGTCCGGGAGAAAGTGCTTGAGTGCACGAAACACGGCCAACATTTCCAAACAATTGATATGCCACGTTAGATGGCGACCACTCCACAGACCGCGGGCAGGGTGGCCACTCATGACCGCTCCCCAACCGGTGAGGGATGCGTCCGTCGCTAGCATTACGCGGCGACAAGAGGCTCCCAGCACCGGGCCCTGAGACAAGAACCAAGCTTGGCTCCACATGTCTAAGGCACGTAGGCATCGCCGCGTGACCTTGATCATGCGAAGCGGGTTTCCCCTCGGGGAGAACCCCTTGGTCTTGAGCCACCACTGTAGGGGTCTCATGTACAGGAGGCCAAAAGTAATCACGTTGGACGCAGCTGCCAGCAGTTTCTGAAACTGCCTGACAGTGAGTGACTGGCCCTCTTTCACTCTCTTGACTGAGGTGAGAATCGACTCGCTCCGAGCGGGAGACATACGTGCCTGCATCGTGGTCGAATCCCACACCACGCCTAGATAAGTGGTTCTCTATACTGGAGAAATCACACTTTCTTGGCGTTCAGTCTCAACCCCTTCATGTGCGCGAGAACGACATCTCGATGCCGAGTCGCCACCTGCTCTGATCAAGCTAGAATCAACCAATCGTTGATGTAAAAATGCGGGGTACGAGTGCAGGGCCAACGGGAAGAACCCGAGATCGGTAACCTTTGCCCCTAAAAGCAAACCTGAGGGACTTCCCGTGAGAGGGAAGGATGGAGACGTGAAATATGCGTCCTTAGATCCATCGTGACAAACCAGTCCTTGGACTTGGTCTGAGACACGGCTGATGAGTGTAAGCACCCTGAACTTCAGTCACCTGACTGAGCGGTTCAACTGACGCAGATCTACCATCCTTCCTTGGAACAATGAAGTACCGGCTGTAGAACCCGGACTCTCTTCCGTGAGGAGGGACCACCTCGATGGCCTCCTTCCCCAAGAGAGTGTCTACTTCCTGTTCCATGATCAGAGCCTGCTGGGGGCCCACGCACGTGGGAATCACCCCGTTGAAAGGCGGTGGCGGAGCGCCAAACTGAATACAAAAGGCCTTTCTCTACAGTACGCAGGACCCATTGAGATCCATTTGGCAGTAGTTTCCACGCTGCCTAAATGGTCTACTAAGGGAACCAGTCTCTCAAGACTGGCCTCTGATGTACCCAGAGCTGCTGGCACGGTGCCCTGAAGCGGAGGACCGGCAGGAGACGGCCGAACCAGGAGCTCTAGGGACCCCCGCAGGGGTGGCGAGCTTCTCAGCTCCGCTACACTTCGGGGCGGAAGAAACTGAGAACACCGCTCGCTGGAGCCAGCTGCGCCCTGGAACTCTGGCAGGGTTGGCAGACTGTTCTCCCGAGGGCGCTGGGGGAGACGGACACCCGATCTACCCCAGAGGGGTCTGCCCTCGTAAGTCCTGGTCACAGCACCAAGACTGCCTCAGCCTCAGCCTCCTAATGAACGACGGTCCTCAGACCCGCGTCATTCCTAGGAAGACCAAGCTGAAGAACCAGACCCTGCAAGGCAGGACCCAAAGAGACACATCGGCAGTAGTTCCCACGCTGCCCGATGGTCTCCTAAGGGAACCAGTCTCTCGAGACTGGCCTCTGGCGTGCCTAGAGCTGCTGGCTCGGTGCCCTGAAGCGGAGGACCGGCAGGAGACGGCCGAACCAGAAGCTCTAGAGACCCCCGCAGGGGTGGCGAGCTTCTCAGCTCCGCTACACTTCGGGGCGGAAGAAACTGAGAACATCGCTCGCTGGAGCCAGCTGCGCCCTGGAACTCTGGCAGGGTTGGCAGACTGATCTCTCACGCCCATAGGCTTCTTGGCCGAGAACCCCCTTAGACTTAAGAACGGTCCGCAGATCCGGCTTAGCCTTAGAGGTCCCCGACCCAGAGCGTTAGCCGCCACGGCCCCACCTCGGTGGGGTGCGAGTAGCCACGCTCTGTTTTGCACCTCTCTAAAGAGGGGCTGGCACGCGGCGAGGGCTGCTCCCGCCCAGCAGCCCCCTGAGCTAGAGACAGGTGAGGGAGAAACCGCTGAAACGCCGCCGCTTGTCTACGAGCCTCCTGGTACCGGTTGACGACATAATTGACGGCGTCGCCGAACAGGCCAGAAGGCGCAAGCGGGGCGTCCATGAGGAAAACCCTATCTTCTCCTTCATGTCAGATAGGGTCGACCACAGACAGCGTTTCTAGGGAGCTCAGAGATCAACTTATATTTCAATCAAGTTGAGCCCCAATCCCTCATCCA
The DNA here is from genome assembly GCF_936440315.1 of Barbus barbus. Taxonomy (NCBI): domain Eukaryota; kingdom Metazoa; phylum Chordata; class Actinopteri; order Cypriniformes; family Cyprinidae; genus Barbus; species Barbus barbus. Next base: position 27,163,708 of record NC_136756.1, on the reverse strand, counting down.
GCTCTCTAAGCAGGTACGTCAGCTTGGTGCACCTGCAACACTCTCTTTCTTTCTTTTTTTTCGGTGTGCAGACACGCACCAGCCTGACCTGCAGCCGCGAGCCTTCAGAGACAACGCCACGCAAGTGGACAGATAGCTCGCGAGCGTCTGTTCCACCCAGGGCATCGCTCTGATATGAATGAGAATACGTAACGCACGCGTCGCCTCGGCAACGCGCGCTGCGATCCCCGCACTCACACTCGCCGCCGTGCCTCAGCAGCGGCGGGAATGCGAGATGTACAGCGGAGAGAAACACAATCAGCCCCCTTTCTCCTTTTTTTGAGCTGACTGCGCGCCGTTCTCATTCATAATATGTTTGTGCAAACACTGTTTCATTGACGCGTCCACCTCCTCGGAGGAAGACAGGTCTAGGAGGAAGAAGACACGGGCTCGCCCGTCTTCATTCAAGGCTAGTGAAACTCACTCCTCTCTTTTTCTTTTTCAAAGAGAGCCTTCAGAGAGCAGGCGTAAGAAATGAAAAAGCTCACAAACGAGCAGTCAGCTCCCTCGAGAGCTGAATCTGCGCGCTCTGCTCTCAAGCAGACCACACACAGACTGCGTGTATCCCAAGCAGTGATATAATGTGTGCAGGGAGGAACACACAGCCCGAATGCGATCTGCTATCGCCCCAGTGCTTGCACATATTGCTGGAGCCTATTCAAGTGATTGTGCAGGACAAACAACACTAAATAAGACTCACAACATGCAAAGACAGTACACACAGACAGAGAAGCGGTTGCTGAATGACAAAAAGCAAACGCCGGCTCCACCGCACGTGCTTATATGCTTTCCGGTCAGTGACGTCACCCGCCTATGACGTCTCGCCCTTCCATTGGACACGTTACACTCTGGTTCAGAGCGCGGTCACGCTGTGGGCGTTCCCCTAGCGCTTCGACGCAGCTCGAGTTCCTGGAAGGGAAGCTAAAAATACATTTCTAATTGGAATAAAATGTATTAAAATTACGTAAAGCTGAGATAAAAATAAAAGCTAAATAGAAATGTACTAAATGTATTAAACAAGGTTAAGTACTAAAATTACAAAACCTAAACCTAAAATAAAGCTTAAAAATATACTAATTGAAACAATTAAGTTTAAGTACAAAATCACTAAAACTGAGATAAAAAATAGTTAAATAGAAATTTACTAAGTGTATTAAAGTACTAAAATTACAAAAACAAAAAATTATCAATAAAGCTAAAAATAAATGTATTAATTGAAATAATAATAAAACTAAGTAGTAAAATTACAAAACTAAACAGGAGATAAAAAAATAAATCAGCTAAATAGACATTTACTAAATGAAAAGTTTAAGTACTACTATTACTAAAACTAAAATAAAGCTAAATAGAAATATTTAAATTAATAAAATGTCAAGCATACAAAAATTACTAAAACGTAAACTAAAAGTAAAATGCAAACTGAAAATATAACAAGAAAAGCTTATTCATAATATTAATAAATACTAAACCATTACATAAATAATACTAAAATAACACTGGCACGACCTTGAGCAAACTTTAAGCAGGATCGGTCAAGATTTAAAAATCTGACAGTGACAGTGTTAGTGAAAACTCATTCTTTTTGGGATCAAATCTATGCTTTATACATGACCCTCCTGGTGTGTAGGAATAATACTATTTAACCTACTTCCTGCCGAAACCAGCTGGATTTCTATTAAAGACGGGCTGTTACTTCTGAATTCTGTGTGTGTGTGTTCTCATGCTCACATGTGGGCCTCTCAACACCTCCTCTGTGGACCCTTTGGTTAAATCTCCACCACCTGCTGGTAATGTACCTCAGTAATGGGTGGATATTCTCTGGTGTCTTCTCTCTTGTAATCCCCAGCCCTTCCTCTGGGGCAGATCCGGCCGCCGCTTCACCCCTGGGATCTGGATTACCACCGTCAGGATTGCTGGAGAAACATTAGATTAATTGTGAAGCTCCAAAAAGTGGGACAGCTGCATATTTCATGTGCTGCAACTACAGCGTGAAGAATATCTCACTTTTCTGTTTCTGTCTGTTTCCTCTCTCTCTCTCTCTTCTGTACGCTCCCTGGAGCTGCAGGCGTTTCTGCGGGAGGGAACGAGTGAAGGAAAGGTTAGTGTGAAGGAGAAGAAAAGGCTGGAATGGGTTGATAAAATGAGAGCGCTCTCCTCGCTGTAGTAGTCTCAGTGAATGGGTGCCGATCAAGTGTGGCACAGCACCTGCGGACGCTTTCCTGCTATTTCCTGTCCTGCCTCTTTACTCTTTATCATTTCTGAATTGTGCAATCTATATATCTATGTCAGACTCAAGTGTGTGTGTGTGTGAGAGAGACACTTGATCAGGGTGTTTGTGTGCAGTATCGGGGAAGATACTTATACATAAAAAAAACATGTTGGATTTTCTTAAAATAAACAGTGTCAAGTGTTTCCACCCGACTGGGTAAAGTAGCTCCTACAACCCACAATTAAACTGAAATAAAACAAAGGCTCTTTAAATAAAAACAGTAGGGAATGTGTTGAATATGTATTGTTTATATGTTCATTTTACTTGATTTTATCCTGAACTCAAGGATCAATAGGCCTAAAGTATTTACAGGCAGTTCAAGTGCCAAAAAAAAAGCTGTACCTGAATTGTTTGCTGGAGTGGAAGAAAAGTACTTTTGCCAATATTGATTACAGAAAATTACTTAAAGGGATGGTTTGTCCAAAACTGAAAATTCTGTCATCATTTACACATCCTCAAGAAACCCTCAAGTTTGAACACAAAAGAAGATATTCTGAAGAGTGATGGTAATCGTTGACTTCCATAATAATTTTTTCCATACTATGGAAGCCAATGACAACCGTCAACTGTTTGATTACCTATATAGAATGGTATAGACAGACAGACAGACAAGACAGATAGATAGATAGATGTGAATGCTATCAATCTATCTTTATCTGTCAAGTATGTTTCTGTATTTTCTCCCGAACACAGTGTGTGTGCTGACATGCCAGTCAAGTGTGCAGAAGCGCGCGCGCACGTGTGTGTGTGTATGTGTAAGCGTGTGTAAGCGTGTGTCGGTGGCATCATTGATCCTCAGCAGCTGCATGTGTCTTGCGCGTCGTCCTGCAGCAGGTGTGAGATTATGGCGTGCTCTTCCTCTGTCTCTGAACAGATGTGAGGGTATTAGATGTGTGTTTTCCACACACAAGCGCACACACACACACACACATCTCCGTCTGCATGACGATCTTCCACTGACCCTGGATCAGAGTCCCCAGTGTCTGCTCCCTGTACAGAACACGCATCACGTCACCTTTGACGCTCCACTGTGAGAGCTGATACTGATACCCTTGCTCCGCCACACTCTTGAGAGCATCACTGCTGGGCTTCATGCTCACTGTATAGGGGGCTTCATGGGTGGCCCGTCTAGTTCAGATCCTGTGTGCGGCACATAGAGAAAAATTCACACTGTTTTCACAAAATAGTCGAGTCAAGGAAAGAGAAGAGAAACAATGCACTGCTGTTCAATAGGCATCTATTCTATCTATTGAGTCTCTTTGGCTCACCAAGGTTGTGTATGTTTAAAAAAACAGTAAAATCTAATATTGTGAGATACTATTAAAACAATACAAAATAACTGTTTCTGTGTGAATATATTGTAAAATGTAATTTATTTCTGTGATCAAAGCTGAATTTTCAGCATCATTATTCTAGTCTTCAGTGTCACATGATCCTTCAGAATTTATTCTAATATGTTGAAAACAGTTTTATATTGCTGCTGTTTTATATTTTTGTGGAAATCATGATCTTTTTTTTGTTTCAGGATTCTTTGATGAATAGAATGAATACATTGAAAAGTGTCAATGTAGATTAATTTCTTTCATCCTTGATGAATAAAGAGTAGGCCTATTATTAAAAATATATATATATGTATATATATTTATATATATATATATGTATATATACAGACACAGACACAGACACAGTCACACAGACAGACAGACAGACAGACAGACAGACAGACACACACACACACACACACACACACACACACACACACACACACACACACACACACACACATTAATATATATACTAATTATATTACTGGTCCCAAAACATTTAGATGGTAGTGTACATTAAAAACAGAAATATATTCATAAAATGGGATTTATTTTACAGAAAGATAAGCATTTTTAAAACAAAACCTAATTTTTCTGCATCATTGTATACTTTTCCACTTATACTTTCAGTCAATGCTTTTTTTTTTAAATTATGCTGTATTTAGTTTTTCTTGACCATTATCCACCCACTGCCTGATGTTCACAATTAAGCAGCCTATAATTTTGAAGTTCAAAAATAGTAGTTTCTTGAAAAATTTACTCCAATAATCTGTTTATTTTCAATTTCAGTATATATATATATATATATATATATATATATATCTATATATATATATAGATAGATATGCAGTGCCTTGCGAAAGTATTCATACCTCTTATTTTTTTCAAGTTTTATGTTGCTGCCTTATGTTAAACTGCTTTAAATTACTTTTTTTCCACATCAATCTACACTCCATACACTATAATGGTAAAGCAAAAAAAAAAAAAAAAAAAGGTTTTTAACATCTTTGCAAATTTATTAAAAATAAAAAAACTTAAATGATTTCATTGCATAAGTACTCATACCCTTATCTGGGACAGTTGGAATTTAGCTCAGGAGCATTCCTATTGTTTGTAGGTGTTACTGGACTTTGAGTGAAGGTAACCTGTCGCAAATTCAACTGAATGGGTATGATTTGGAAAGGCACACACGTATTAATAAAAGGTCCAACAGCTGATAATGCATATCAGAGCAAAAACCAAGACCAGGGGTGAAAAGAACAGTCTGTAGAGCTCAGAAACAGGTTTGTGTCAAGACACACATCTGGGGAAGAGTTAGACAACTCTGTGAATGTCCTTGAGTGGCCCAGCCACAGCCTGGGATTGAACCCAATCAAATATATCTGGAGAAACCTGAAAATATGCATTTGTCCCCTTCCACATTTACATTTTACATTTATTCATTTAGCTGACGCTTTTATCCAAAGCGACTTGCAATTGCTATATATATATATGTCAGAGGTCGCACGCCTCTGGAGCAACTAGGGGTTAAGTGTCTTGCTCAGGAACACATTGGTGTCTCACAGTGGAGAGAACCCGGGTCTCTCACACCAAAGGCATGTGTCTTATCCACTGCGCCATCACCACCCCGCCATTCCAACCTGACAGAGCCTGAGAGAGGTGAAGAGGTGAGGAGAAGAATAGCAGATAATTGCCAAATGTTAATGAGCAAAGCTTGTCGCATCAAACAAAAAGACTTGAGGCTGTAAAGGTGCTTCCGCTAAATTTTTAGTTAAGGGTATGAATACTTATGCAATGTACTTATTTAATTTTTATTTTTTTTGTAATTAATTTACAAAGGTGTGACAATTCTGTTTTTGCTTTTTCAGTATGGTGTATGGAGTGTAGACTGATGTAGAAAAAAAAAAAAACTAATTTAAAGCAGTTAATATAAGGCACCAACATAACAAAACGTGAAAAAAATATTACTTTCGCAAGGCACTGTATATATTTATATATATAGAATATATAAACACCTTTAAGACTATTTGTAAATAACCTGTTATGATTATCTAACCTCATCTCATATGTAATGAGTAACCACGCCCCCAGTAAGTGCTGAATACTGAGCGCCCTTGGATGTTATTACCATGCCAATTTCTGAATGGAACATTTTTGAAGTTTCAAAATAAGTGTCCTCTGTGGACTAGAAAGAAGTTTGTTTTGAATTCTGAATATTAGAGTATGTTTACATAGCTCATCATGAAAGGATATTCAAAATGATATTTTGTCATATGGCCTTATTCATGGCGATATACAGTAAGATGATGAATCAAATCTGGTACAAAGTACAGCATCAAACATTTACAAAGCTTTACAAAGAAATGTCTGCTTTGAAAGTATACATGTGGACTGACGTTAAAAGATGACGGTGTGTCAGAAACGTGATGTGGGCCATGAGGGAAACTCTCACTTACAAGTGGAAACAGAGACCTATTTTTCAACTTCTGTCAAAAAAAGAAGAGAGAGGGAATAAAAAGTGGATGTTATAGTGCATGTCTCAACAGCGGAAAATGAAAGTGTGTGAGCTGTCAGGGCAGCATGAAGAAATTGGTTTGCTTGAAAAAGACTTTCTTTCTCTTTCTTTCAGGACTGCACAAGACTCTGTAACTCTGCTTCGAAAGGTCTTTGTCTTATATTCACCTCTAGATTCTCAAACATGTTTCAATACAGTGTTCTTGACAACTGTTGATGCGAACACATTTTTATACAATTAGATACTTTTGATGGAACTAATGAGCGTAGCAACCATTACAACAGATTTAGGTGTTCTTCAAGTTTTTGAGTAATTGAGTAAGTGTTCTTATTGTTAGCTAAAACAAAACGATTAAAATTGTTTTTGATAACTGAAATATGAAAACAAAATGAAATATAAATGATAAACATATTTAATTTAAATATATTAGATTAAATTTTTTAAATTTAAATGAAATTAAAAAAGTTATAATAACTGACAAATAAAGCTAGATAGAAATATGAAAATGACAAATATACATAAAAACTAAAAAACTACTTGAAATGACAAAGTAAAATTAAAAAGAAACTAAAAAACAAACAAAAAAAGAAAAGCAAAAATAGGGCACAACTTACTGTATTAATATGAGGGATTTTTCCACATTGATTTTTTAAGGAGGCGTTTTATATTATATTTATATTATATTTTGAATTTTGCACCTCATTGCATTGTGTTTTAGAGTTAATAGAAATGTCTGTAAAATTAATGGATAATGCCTCTTTTTCAGTAATTAATTCTATAATAGTAATCAATAAATTCTACAAAAATAACGCTAATAATTATTATACTTTAGGGGCTTTGTTTTGGGCATATTATGAAAAAAATGTTTTAAAACATAAAACATTTTAAAAATAGGGTTACACTATATTTTGTGTCTTTGTTACACTGCAATATACATTTAAGTACTGCGTAATACTAATTAACTTGTACTTACTATATGGTTAGGGTTTGGCTTAGGGTTACTTGCATGTAATTATGCATAATTTATTGTTATTATAATAGTACATGCACATATATAAGTACATGTAGCGTATAACAAGGACACCTTAAAATAAAGTGTTACCAAACGTAGTTTAAATTTAAAAATATTTATTTTATTTATACATTGTATTTATAAACATTATTTATACATCATTCATGGAATGTTTTTTCCAAAACCTTTTAGTTGTAGTTTTAATAATGTTCCCATTATATTTGCAAAATTATGTAGTGAAATGTTACTTATATTACTTACAAATTATATTATTTACACAATGTATGTCACGAATCTGGTCCATGACCTTCCGTCCGACTGCCACAAGAGGTCGCCTCTCCATCATATTGACTCATACCACACTGGACTGCAATTCCCATCATCCATTGCATTGATTGCACATACACAGCTGAATGCACTGATCACACAGCTGTTACTAATTACACGCTCACCTAAGAGCTATTACACACACTACATATAACACACTCAGATGCTGTTCTAGTTGCCGAGTATTGTCTGGCGTTTAGCACTCTCCTAGTGTTAGCTATTTAACAAGCCTTTCTGTGTTTGTTTTTGTGTTCAGTCGCTTGTATTGTTCTGCGTTTGTCTTGCCCTCAATATACCTGTTTGCCATTTATTCGACCCTGCCTGTGTTTTTGACCATGTCTATTAATAAAAGCTTGCACATGGATCCGCACGCCTCATGTCTCGTTCGCCCCGTTGCAATGTATTTATGTACATACATCATTCATGGATAATTTTTAGTAACAATTCTAGAATGTTTGCAAATTTATAAAATAACCAAAAACATTTTTAAAACATTTAAAAAATGGACGATTTTAGAGAATATTTAGAAATAACATTTTCATAACATGAATATGAACGTTAGCAAAATGTTCTTAAAAAATTTATATTTGCACATTAAAGCCCGGTTTCACAGACAGAGCTTAGACTAAGCCAGGATTAGGCCATTGATTAATTAGGAAATTTAAGTAATTTTTATTAACATGCTTTAGAAAAAACATTACTGGTGTGCATCTTGAGACAAAACAAAGGCACTGATATATTTTAAGATCAATCAGTGCAAGTTTCTTTCAGTTAAAACTACTCAGACTTATACTTTAGCCTGGGACTAGGCTTAAGCCTCGTCTATGAAACCGGGGGTATATTACTTCTACACTGTATTTACATATTGTTCAAAGAATGTTTTCTCTAAAACATTTTAACGTTAACCTATATTCAGAGAACATGAAAAAGTAACGTTACCATAATATTTGCAAAATAATGGAATGAAATGTTACCTTAATGTTTAACCAAAAAGTTTTTAAAACATAAAAAAAAAAAAAATCTGGACACTGAAACGTTCAGAAAACAGAGAAAAAAATTGTTAGCTAGGATTGTAATGCCTCATTCCCAACACTGGCTAAAACAGTTGCCTGGTGTTCCTATCACTTTCTATTTGCATCACTAGTCTCCAGGGGGCTGTCGTGAGTGTGTTAAGCATTCCTCACTTATGATTACCTGTATTTTAAATATACGCTCTCTGGTTTTGGCCCTATGCTGCAGTGCTGCTATTGTTGTCGTATATCTTCCGCGGGCGGCCCGCTGTAATTGATAGCATCACCTTAAGTTACACTCGCCATTCGGCTCAAATATATGTCCCTGTCCTCCTGCAGCCAGCACCGTAAAATGATTAAGGAGACTTAAGAAACACTTCCACAACATGCAGCCAAAACATATGAGGGGCGAGAAATTGCATCGAATAATACAAATAAAAGACATTTCTCTCTGTCCAGGAGCAGAGTGCTTAAGTTAATGCATTTTTGTATGCTGGGATGGGCTCGAATCCAACAACAGCAGCAGGTAAAATGAAATTGGACACCTTTTACAGATGGAGAGCGGAAGCAAACAGCAGTTTTCTCCGCTCAGGGATACATTAAGAGACCACGCTCTCCCGGAGAGCCGAGACAGATGCGGCGTTCTGTGACGGCGCTAGCATGCGGTCTCAATATCCAAAGTCACCAAACAACATAAACATGCCAACAACAGGAACTTCTGAAAGACGACAGGCTGCACATTGTTCTTTATTGTGTGTGTGTGGAATGAGATGTTTAGAATGGCTACAAATGAATCTCGACAGCATGTGCATAATAGTATCTGCAGCCGTTTCTAACAAAAGACTGTCTAGCATTGTTAGTGTGTTTACTAACAGAGCTATTAAAGGAAATGACATGATTGTCATCATTTACTCACCCTCGTGTTGTTCTGATGCCGTATTATTCACTTTCTTTGACTGGAACACATAAGGAGATCTTCAGAAAAATGTCCGACTGTCTGTTTACAACAAATACAAGAAAACAGATGAGGATTCATACCATCAATTTGCAAGAAAGACCATTTAAATGTAATAAAAGATTTGACTAGTTTATTGTGCTCTTATGTGCTTTTCTGAGCTTGGCAGCAGAGTTGCATCATATACAATTGAATTGAGAATGCTTTATAAATTAATAAAATTCAATACCTAAATATGAATTGAATTTGAATTCAGGCAACTGATAAAACATTAGCCAAAAAATGAATTGACTACCTAATTTAATGAAGTAGAGTTAAAACAGAAATTCAAAGATACTGTATTAAACCCAAATAAATAAATAAATAAATAAATAGCTGTGATACTACAGAGGAGAAGCAGTTTGGAGAATGGATGATGGGTGGATGTGGTTTGGAGAATGGATGGATGGATGTGTTTTGGAGAATGGATAGATGTGGTTTGGAGAATGAATTGTTGTGGTTTGGAGAATAGAAGGATGGATGGATGGATGTGGTTTAGAGAATGGATGGGTGGATGGATGTGGTTTGGGGAATGGATGGATGCATGTGGTTTGGAGAATGGATGGGTGGATGAATGATGTGTGGATGTGGTTTAGAGAATAGATGGGTGGATGGATAGATGTGATTTAGAGAATGGATGGATGTGGTTTGGGGAATGGATGGGTGGATGTGGTTTGGAGAATAGATGGATGGATGGATGGATGTGGTTCGGAGAATGGATGGGTGGATGGATGATGGTTGGATGTGGTTTGGAGAAAGTATGGGTGGATGGAGAGATGTGGTTTGGAGAATGGATGTGATTTGGGGAATGGATGGATGTGGTTTGGAGAATGGATGATGGGTGGATGGGGTTTGGAGAATGGGTGGATGGGGTTTGGAGAATGGATGGATGTTGTTTGGAGAATGGATGGATGATGGGTGGATGTGGTTTGGAGAATGGATGGATGAATGGAGGAATGCTGTTTGGAGAATGGATGGGTTGATGGATGATGGGTGGATGTGGATTGGAGAATGGATGGATGAATGTGGTTTTGAGAATAGATGGGTGGACGGATGTGGTTTGGAGAATTAATGGGTGGACAGATGTGGTTTGGAGAATGAATGGATGGATGTGGTTTGGGGAATGGATGGGTGGATGTGGTATGGAGAATGGATGGATGGATATGGTTTGGAGAATAGGTGTGATTTGGGGAATGGATGGATGGATGCGGTTTGGAGAATGGATGGGTGGATGGATGATGGGTGGATGTGGTTTGGAGAATAGGTGTGATTTGGGGAATGGATGGATGGATGCGGTTTAGAGAATGGATGGGTGGATGGATGTGGTTTGGGGAATGGATGGATGCATGTGGTTTGGAGAATGGATGGGTGGATGAATGATGGGTGGATGTGGTTTGGAGAAAGTATGGGTGGATGGAGAGATGTGGTTTGGAGAATGAATGTGATTTGGGGAATGGATGGATGGATGTGGTTTGGAGAATGGATGGGTGGATGGATGATGGGTGGATGTGGTTTGGAGAATGGATGGATTTTGTTTGGAGAATGGATGGGTGGATGGATGATGGGTGGATGTGGTTTGGAGAATGGATACATGGATGGAAGTGGTTTTAGAGTATGGAGAGATAGACAAACAAACAAACATAAATAGATAACAATGGATGGATGGATAGATAAATAAATTAATAAACAAGTAAGGTTACACTTTATTTTGATAGTCCACTTTAGACATTCTACTAACTATAAGTAACTTTGTAACTACATGTCAACTACATGTCAACTAATTCTCATTAATTTGCAGCTACATGTCTACTAACTCTCAGAGTAGGCTGTTACGGTAGGTTTAAGGTTAGTAGAATAAGTTGACTTATACTTGCAAAGTTTCTTATAGACACAACAAAATAAAGTGTTAGAAGATATTAAGCCGACAATCTAAAAATACTTACTGTTAGTAGAATGTCTAAAGTGGACTATCGAAATAAAGTGTTACCACAAATAAAGAGGACAAGCTGTTTGCCAGTAAATAAATAAATAAATGAGTGGTTTGGAGAAAATTATAAAGGTTTGGAACAAATAAGAGGGAAGGAAAATAACTTATTGCTTGAACTAAACAGACTTGACCAGGTATACTTCAACTTGACCAGTAACCTACATTGCAGCAGTGGATGTGTGAGAGCAGAAGCAGCAGCAGGTCTGTGTACAGTAGCTCAGGGAGCTCCGTCAGTCGGAGAGTTGAGATTTCGCAGCTGTTGGTCTGGAGGAGAGACGGCTATGTGGAGGACGAGGTGAGACTGGGGCGTTTTCAGCGGTGCCTCCAGGCCTGTACTCCACTCATTTGTTCAGCACCACTGGCTTAATAATTACACCTGGGAAGGGCAGGTAATGGGTCGTATCCACACAATTACGGCTACCCGCCAAAACACTCATTTATCTTTGTCACGTCGGGCCGCCTTAATTGGAGTCATCGGGGGCAGTGTTGGGTGACGACTGGGGGTCTTCGGCTGACTATCCTATTGGAGCCTTTGACAGAGGTCACATTCAGGGTCGCGCCTCTGCTACTGTACTCACGACTGTAGGTCGGCGGTTGCTGGAAACAATACAGTAACATGAGGGCATAACTCCAACACGTCAAAGTTATTGTGCTTACAGTCAAATCGGGTCACACGTGCCTCTGTTTCATTATCGAAACTAGTGCTTCAGGGCATATCCGGCTCACTTTTAAACATTCACTCCCCCCACCTACAATCCCTGCTGGCCCGAGACTCGAACCCGCAACCTTTGGATTACGAGTCCGACTCATTAGGCCATGACTTATAATAAATATATACGTAATAAAACTAGAAAAAATTACAGTGAACGAAGAGAAACATAAATGCTGAGGTTAAATAAAAAATGCAATTAAAATGTGTAATATTAAATCCATGAGAACACAACATGAAAAAGAAAAAACCTGAGCAATTTAAAAATGTGAATGAATCATTATGTAAATGAGAAACAAAAAATAATAATGAATTGCCATGTTTACTTTACATTAAATTTCTCCAAAAATATTGAAAGTCTTAAAAGAAACTTTAAGTAAATACAGTATAGTTCAAAAGTTTGGGTTTGGTAAGATTTTTAATGTTTTAGAAATATTTTATTTCTAAAATATATATAAACAAATTCACATTTTGAGTTATTTTATTTAAAAAAATCTCTTTTTTTTCTGTAATATAGTTTCAAATGTATTTTATTTCTGTGATGCAAAGCTGAATTTTCCACATTATTACCTAAGTCTGTGTTACATGATTTTTCAGAAATTGTAATATGCTGATTTGATGCACAATAAATATTTATTATAATTAGTCTTAAAAACTTAGTAGTCTTTTTTTCTGCTTTGTATTTTTGAGGAAACCATGATGCATGATGAAGAGAAAGTTCAAAAGAACCGCATGTTTTTGAAATAGAAATCTTTTGTAGCATTATAAATGTCTTTAAATGGCTTTCAGGGTTCAGCTGCTTTCATATCCCTGCTCTGGATAAATACAGTCAGTGCAAAAATGACAGTTTAGAGAGCACAGATATTACAGATGTTACATGCTGATATACCAGCCATTATTCTCCCCAACGCTGCGGCTTTCATTCACACAACTTGTTTATTAAATTGGAGATATTCTTCATATAAATGATGGTGATCATTATGGCTGGCATGCTAAGTGTGATACATGAACCGTGCACGCTTTCTAAAAACGAATGGAGCTGCTGTAATGTTCAATATTGTATTTACAAGGCAATTGGCAGGACTTCATATTTTTCCCATAAAGACTGGTCTAGGCTGACGAATGCGTGTACGCAGACACAACACGAAGAAACGCTGACCTGAGGTGAGGTTGCTCTTTTTCTGAAAATGAACTTTCGGGAGCAGGTGAGCTCTGTTGTCCATCAGAGAAGATGAAACGAAGCAGAAGAGATTGTTTTCAGACTTGATCTGGCCATGTCTGTCTGCGCTCGTGGTGTAAACATAACAGGAGTACTATTGATTTTTGCCAGCAGGAAATCACTTTGTTGAGGATGTGTGGTTTACGGAAACTATAACGCAACATGGGGTCTATCTCCGAGGAGGTTTGTGCTGCTGCATACAGAGATCACACATTGCATTTTCGGATGCTTTAAAGTGGTCATATCATATATTTTTATTTGGCTTTATTTATTTATGTTTCCCCCTCTGGTCCACTTGGACTATTAGGCAAGGTTTATAGCACCAAAACAGACCAGAAACAGATCATTTCCTGACCCTAAGGGCTCGTATCAAGGTGAATTATATTTTCCTCACCCTAAAAGTGTTCCTGAGGGTTTGAAGTACTATAAAACATGCGGTAACTTCCTCAAAACCGTAACCTCAGTCCAAAATAATCATTTATTGTAGCTAACCTGCAAAAACGACTCCTTTCTGATGTCAAATTCATAAATTTATGTTGTTCCAAATTTGTATGCTGTTATTTTATTTGTATATTTTTTAGTGGAATTCAATAATTTATTCTTGTGACGCAAAGCTGAATTTTTCAGCATCATTACTCCAGTCTTCAGTGTCACATGATCCTTCAGAAATCATTCTAATATGCTGATTTGCTGCTCATGTAACATTTCTGATTATTATCAATGTTGAAAACAGTTGCTGCTTAATATTTTGGTTGAAATAGTTTCTTCAGAATTCTTTGGTGAATACAAAGTTCAGAAGCCACACGACAAAGCGTCCAAATCATTCCAAAATAATCATTTGCTAAGCAAAACTGGCTAGTTTATGACGTCAGAAACCCAAATTCATGAATCCATGTCATTCGAAATCCATATGCTGTTATTTTTTAGTGGAACACAAAATAAGATGTATCTTCATGCAGCTGTTTTCTATGCTGACAACATCTGTCAAGCTGCAAAAAAAGGACAAAAAAAGCAGCAAAAACAATCTGGAATCTTATTGCATGGTGGTTACATCAGGTATACATATCTTAAAACTTCTAGATACATCAGAATGACAAATACAATCAGTTCACCTTAGTGTTAACATACCATCTTTCTTCATGCGGCAGTTCTGTCACTTCAGGGCAAAAACTTCCTTCCAGGTGACGGCCCAACTCTTTCTTTTCTCGGCTAAAGTCACCTTTCCTGTCGCGGCAGCACGGAGAGTCATCCAGTAACACGCTGCCAGGTATTAAGCTGTTTTAATCTCTCTTAATCTCCCTCGTGTTCGGACCAGCCCTTCAACTTCCAAGAGTTTAAACTTCCATGATTTGTGATTTGCATTTACAATACCGCTTTTATCCTGATTGTTCGCCATGGTCATAAAAATGCTCAACTTATTCATTAAAGGAATAGTTCACACAATATTGACAATTTGCTGAAAATATACTCACGCTCATGCCATCCGAGATGTAGATGAGTTTGTTTCTTCATGGGAACAGATTTGGAGAAACGTTGCTCAGCAACGGATCCTCTGCAGTGGATGGGTGCCGTCAGAATGAGAGTCCAAACGGCTGATAAAAACATCACAATAATCCACACCACTCCAGTCCATCAATTAGTGTCTTTTGAAGTGTAAAACTGTGAGTTTGTAAATAATCCATAATTTTTAGCACTTCCTCCACTGAAAAAGTGCATCTCCTGTTGTTCTTTCACATCAAAATCCACCCACATATTTCTTTAGAGCTGTGTTTGGACCGTTTTTGCTTGTAAATGGTCTTTTACCTTTTACAATACAATATCTGATCAGTAAAAACACATGACGTGGAAATACATGGAATTGTTAAAAAATGTAAAAAAGAAAAAAGAAATGATATCTGGGAAATGTTGCTAGGAAACTGGGGATGTTGCTCTATAATAAAGCTCTAGATGGGTTTTCTCCTTATAAACCTCATTTGAAGGTCACAACCTACCTTTGACCTTTGCTTTCACTGTTCATTCTGTGCTTATTTTCTAAGACTGAAATGCAAGAAAACGTTAATGTTTCTGGTCCAAGTTAAAGCAAAATGGAACATCAAGTATTATTATTAAAATCAAGTATGTTTTTTTTGTTTTAAAAAACATGGCTTAAATGCACAGTAAGTGTAGAATTCTTAATATGTGGTGAATTATGTTGAATAATGTTCACATTATTATTTGGAATTAATTAAATTTACATTTATGCATTTAGCGGACACTTTTATCCAAAGCGACTTACAGTATATTACATGTACAGTATATTCAGGCTATACATTTTTTATCCGTATGTGTGTTCCCTGGGAACACACATACAAACCCGATTCCAAAAAAGTTGGGACACTGTACAAATTGTGAATAAAAACAGAATGCAATGATGTGGAACTTTCAAATTTCAATATTTTATTCAGAATACAACATAGATGACATATCGAATGTTTAAACTGAGAAAATGTATAATTTTAAGGGAAAAATAAGTTTATTTTAAATTTCATGGCATCAACACATCTCAAAAAAGTTGGGACAAGGCCATGTTTACCACCGTGTGGCATCCCCTCTTCTTTTTATAACAGTCTGCAAACGTCTGGGGACTGAGGAGACAAGTTGCTCAAGTTTAGGAATAGGAATGTTGTCCCATTCTTATCTAATACAGGCTTCTAGTTGCTCAGCTGTCTTAGGTCTTCTTTGTCGCATCTTCCTCTTTATGATGCGCCAAATGTTTTCTATGGGTGAAATATCTGGACTGCAGGCTGGCCATTTCAGTACCCGGATCCTCCTTCTACGTAGCCATGATGTTGTAATTGATGCAGTATGTGGTCTGGCATTGTCATGTTGGAAAATGCAAGGTCTTCCCTGAAAGAGACAACGTCTGGAACGTCTGTTCTAGAACTTGGATATACCTTTCAGCATTGATGGTGGCTTTCCAGATGTGTAAGCTGCCCATGCCACACGCACTCATGCAACCCCATACCATCAGAGATGCAGGCTTCTGAACTGAGCGCTGATAACAACTTGGGTTGTTCTTGTCCTCTTTAGTCCGGATGACATGGCGTCCCAATTTTCCAAAAAGAACTTCAAATTTTGATTCGTCTGACCACAGAACAGTTTTCCACTTTGCCACAGTCCATTTTAAATAAGCCTTGGCCCAGAGAAAACACCTGTGCTTCTGGATCATGTTTAGATATGGCTTCTTTTTTGACCTATAGAGTTTTAGCCGGCAACGGCGAATGGCACGGTGGATTATGTTCACCGACAATGTTTTCTGGAAGTATTCCTGAGCCCATGTTGTGATTTCCATTACAGTAGCATTCCTGTATGTGATGCAGTGCCTGCAGGGCCCGAAGATCACGGGCATCCAGTATGGTTTTCCGGCCTTGACCCTTACGCACAGAGATTGTTCCAGATTCTCTGAATCTTTGGATGATATTATGCACTGTAGATGATGATAACTTCAAACTCTTTGCAATTTTTCTCTGAGAAACTCCTTTCTGATATTGCTCCACTATGTTTCGCCGCAGCATTGGGGGAATTGGTGATCCTCTTCCCATCTTGACTTCTGAGAGACACTGCCACTCTGAGAGGCTCTTTTTATACCCAATCATGTTGCCAATTGACCTAATAAGTTGCAAATTGGTCCTCCAGCTGTTCCTTATATGTACATTTAACTTTTCCGGCCTCTTATTGCTACCTGTCCCAACTTTTTTGGAATGTGTAGCTCTCATGAAATCCAAAATGAGCCAATATTTGGCATGACATTTCAAAATGTCTCACTTTCAACATTTGATATGTTATCTATATTCTATTATGAATAAAATATAAGTTTATGAGATTTGTAAATTATTGCATTCCTTTTTTATTCGTAATTTGTACAGTGTCCCAACTTTTTTGGAATCGGGTTTGTACATAAATTAGCACAGTTTGAAGAAGATTGTGAGCTCTGAGGCGAGATTATTAAAATGACATTGAGCCTGATAAATAATACTTAGCCAGTTATGAATAGCAAATTTGCATGGATTACTAGACAAAAAAACAAACAAAAAAAACAACAACTTTATTTTAAATTGGCGGATCAGTACAAATCACAATAACTGTGCATATACAAAAATATTAAGGCCCAGTTTCATAGACAGTGCTTTCCTGGTGACCATCAGTAATATTGTGAAATATTATCACAATTAAAAAAAGGTTTCCTATTTGAATATATTTTAAAATGTTATTTATTTATTCATATGATGGAATAAAAGATTACAAATAAATAATGTTTGAAAAAACATATTTAGAAAATGTAGGTTAAATGTACACGGTTCAACGATTATCTAGGATGATCTGCGTAATGAAGGCTTAAGGC
>NC_136756.1:27063421-27140921 GCF_936440315.1 Barbus barbus | reverse complement strand
ACATTTCTGCCATGCAATAAAAAATCAAAAAGTTAATTTTGACTTTTTAGTCTTTTTACTTACAATTCTCAGTTTATACCTTACGATCAGGACAGTTTTTCTCAGAATCGAGAGATATAAACAGAATTGTTAGATATAAAGAAAACAAACATTTCTTATTTATGCAGTATCTCACAATTCAGACTAAAACAATAAAACAAGTAAAAATGACTAAAACAAAACAAAAAAGATTTGCATTACTTAAACTAAAATAAATGTTTGCTAAAATAAAATGAAATAAACCTAAAAAAAAAAATTGTATAATAATTAAAAAATGATGCAGACGTTAAAAAGCAATAACTACAAAAAACGTTCAAATTAAAATAAAAACAGAAAATACAAAAATGCAAATTCAAAATATGATAAAAAACCTACACTCTGTCACTGGGGCAGTACCCTATAGATAAAAGGAACATCTTTGCACTTTATTTATCCCTAAATGGTATATATTAATACCTTAAAAGTATATTATTATCTTTTTAGAGGGTACTGCCCCATTTTTTTTTTCTTTCCTGAGAGTGCATAATAATATCTCAGTGATACTGAAATAACACTGCTAGGGAGATTTACACGGTTAATGATAAACATTCAGCTGTACACAAATAAAATGCATCACAGTTCTCACATTACTGGAGAATAAAAGCTGTTCAACAGATTTGTGCGGTGACAGGTGTGTAAATGATCCTCTCTGTGTTTAATCATACACGTGGGATTGTACCCATTCTGTTAGGAGAGATTTACGAGAGAACAGAAGCAGAGCTCAGAGCCGCAGTAAACAGAGAACACAACAGGAGCGAGTCTTACGACCCTGATCTCCGGTCAGACCCTGATCCCTGCAGGACGAGTCCCAGTCAGCAAACGCCTCTGAGCTGCTCGCCACTGTAATATGCTTCAATAAGCCTACTGAAGTTAGAAAATACAGCCCAGCTGGTGTGTGTGTTTTTTTTTTTTTTTTTTTTTTTTTTACATCAGTGATTCTCAACTGGTGGGTTGCAAAAACTGAAAATGGGTTGCAGTTTTCTTCTGGTAGGTTCACAGGAATTATAAATATTGTGGTTAATAATAATACTAATTCATTAATTTCATTGAATGCATTTTAGTCTTGAGAAATATATACATGTTATTAATATTAGTATTATTATTAACCATAATATTATATTAACCAAATTTAATTTTACATTAGAATATAGTAAAAATGGAATGTAAATAATAATAATAAATAAATAAAATTAATACTTTTAAAGCTTTTTATTCTGCAAGGACACATACAATTGATCAAACGTAAATTCATTTACAATACAAAGCATTTCTATTTTACATAAATATTTAACGTTGCTATTTTACGTTCTACCTAAATATTTTATATTACACAATTACAAATGAATTTTCCATGTTTTATTTTATATTCACAAACAGCAGAAAAAATATTTTTAATTTCTCTAAAAATAATTTGTATATATATATATATATATATATATTTGTATATATATTTGTGCTGGGTCGCCACATGTCCAGGTTTTAATCTATATATAGTTTTATCTATATTGCAGTAGAGGTGTTTGCTGTAAACGCGCGCTCATATGCCTCTGTGCTTGTCCTCACTGTTACATCCTGTTGTAATTTTTCGCTCGGTAGATACGCCGTGCCAGACGACAGTACCCAGTTTTTTTTTTAGTAATGTCAGGGAAATTTGCAGCCGTGGCAAGGCGAGTTGTTTAATAAATCAAAAGTTTGTGGCAAGCCCTGCTGCCTCTGCCGTGCAGCTCAGCACATAAACAACATGTCGCAGCATCTGAATTTTGTCACTTACGGATGAGACAACAGCTCAGTGTTGGACGAATGCCTGTCCTGGACAACTTTCACGGAAATTTCTCTGCATGCTGCCTTTTCTGTAGGGATGAGAATCACAAGGAATTTAAGTTCCGATTCCATACATAATTAATACATACAATTTTTCAGCAAGGATTAATTAAATTGATCAAAAGTGTCAGTGAAGACATCAATAATCTTACAAAAGATTTCTATTTCCAATAAATGCTGTTCTTTTGATATTTCTATGCATTAAAGAATCCTGAAAAATAAAATGACGATTGATGAAAATGATGATGAAAAGTAATAATGCTGAAAATTCCGCTTTGATCACAGGAATAAATGACATTTTAAAATATATTTAAATATAAAACAGCTATTTTAAACCATAATAATGTTTTACTGTGTTTTTCATCAAATAAATGCAGCCTTGGTGAGCAGAAGACAAATTTGACCAACCCCAAACTTTTGAATGGTCACTCACACAAAACGCAGCATGTTTCCATTTGGAGTTGACAAAACTAATTATTTAAGGTTCAGTAAATAAGAACCACTCTGACTGATTCAGCGAGTCATGTGACCGAATCAAACAAATGCATTAATTCATTACATGGTTTGTGATTTTTTTCTGACCTCGTCAATCAAAAGTCAGACTGTGCGTTTGGTCCTTTTGCAGAAGGTCAAGAACGTCATTTCATTCAAGTATATTTCAGGCCAAATCTTTATTTCCAAACTTAAACCAACAATCTGAACGTTCATTATAGGTCCAAACACACTTATGTTCTCCCGCCTCTGAATGCCTAATTAATATCCCTTGTCTCATCAACGCAATAAAACAAAATTAATTCCCTTGTCATTAATGTAATAAAAGCAGGTGAGAACAAGTGACTGGCTAATCAGTGATTGAATCTAGCAGTGGTCTGCAGGGGAAAATTAATTCCTGTTTATATTTGTCATACAGTAATAGCGGCCTCCAAACTAACCACGGTATATTGAGAGGCAGCTTGTGGAGATAACATGAGAGTTTACGTGAAAAGAGGAAACAATGAGGAATCAATATGGTGCTGGGACTATCAAATGTTTCCAGATGTCCCGTGAGGAGATTCATCACGCGTGCAATATATATGCAAGACGTCACGTATGTGAGGCTCACACAGCCACTGGGTATTTATTTTTATATTAGAAACAGAAAAAGCAAATCAAAAACTCTGCTTTCCTTGTGTCGTGATTGCTATGGCAACGGCATGGTACATGCAAAATCAATTTTGATTCGTGGAAATGTAGCCAGCTGAACAAGTGCTTTTGACATTGAGCAGAAAAAGCTGATGTCAGAGTGTATTGTACGTGCATTTGCTTTCACAAAGACTGATCCAGACAGCACTAGCTCACGCTATACTTACAAACCACTATAGCTCTCAAGGACTTTGCATTTTCCATGGGATGTCAAGTAGAAGAAACAAAGAAAACAAGAACAAAAAGAAAACACTTTGTATTGTTTAGGCCTGCTAAATAATGCAGTGTAACATGCAGCCCTCATGAGCCAGAGTCAAAGCCGGCTGGGTCAAAGCATTGGCTGCTAGTTTTCTGGTTGTCATTAATGATTTTCGTTCCATGATACCATATTATTGTTTATGGGTGTGTGGAAAGAGCATACACTGTGCATACTCTACACTGTAGTGATGTGTTATAAACACTGTGCACAGTATGCAAATGTTCTGAATGCATGTTTGGGATTCAGAACTAACCTACTGCTCACTGCATACTGCACAGCAGACATTAGAGCAGAGATATTTAGCATTTTTAATCCAGGTTGGTGTGAAAGCGTGCAATTTTTGAAAGCCAAGTCATATAATGCATCAATTAGGTTTTAATATTTGCATGCACAAATGAGTTTAAATTCAGCATGTGCATGCATGTCTGGGATGTAGTACTAACTGCATACTGCACTGCACGTAATAGTCTATACTACCTGTCAATTATTGCATCAATTATATTATAATATTTGCATGCACAAATAAGTTTAAATACAGTATGTGCATGCATGTTTGAGATGCAATACTAACCTACCACTCACTGCATACTGCACATCATATAATATATAGTGCATACTACTTTTTAGGGTGGTTTATGTGAAACTAAATTAGTTATTTTGAATTTTTAATCCAAGTTTGCATAAAATTGTGTAACTTTCGGAAGTCCAGTAAAATACTGCTTTAATTATGTTTTAATATTTATTTGCATGGACAGATGAGTTGAAATTCAAGATGTGCATGTTTGGGATGCAATACTAACCTATTGCATACTGCACAACAGACACCATATGTGACCCTGGATCACAAAACCAGTCATAAGGGTCAATTTTATGAAGTTGAGATTTATACAACAACTGAAAGCTGAATAAATGCACTTAGAATCAAAGTTGTATCCGAGATACAACTATTTGAAAATCTGAGGGTGCAAAAAAATCTAAATATTGAGAACATCCCCTTTAAAATTGTTCAAATGAAGTCCTAAGCAATGCATATTACTAATCAAAAATGAAGTTTTGATATACAGTAGGAAATTTCCAAAATATCCTCATGGAACATGATCTTTACTTAATATCCTAATGATTTTTGGCATAAAAGAAAAAGAAATCATTTTGACCCATACAATGTATTTTTGGCTATTGCTACAAATATACCCCAGTGACTTAAGACTGGTTAAGGACAAAAGTATTGCGACACCCCCTTCTTTAGAACAGAAAAAGGCACTAACACAACTGTGGCAACAAAGATGGAAACATAATTCATGTATTTAAAAATTCTATTTCCATCTTTTGGACGTGTCTAAAATGACAGTACGCTTATGTACAAGTCATTGGTGTTTGGTGATGAGTTTTTGGCTCAAGGTCCTCATTTAAAGTCACACCAGAGGTGTTCAGCTGGGATCAGGACTTGGCTTTCTGCAGACCAGTCAAGTTCTTCCACACTGACTGAATCAATCATGTCGTTTTGAACCGTGCCTTATAGACAGAGGCACTGTCATGTTAGAATAGAAAAGGGTCCTGTCCAAACTGTTGCTATAAAATTAGAAGCACAATTCCCTAGAATATCATTATATGCTTAAACATTAAGATATGTACTCATAGAAATTACTAAAGTAGTCAAACATGTTCATTAGAAGGGGGTGACCCAATACTTTTGGCAATATAGTGTATGTGACCCTGGGCCACAATACCAGTTATAAGGCTCAATTATTTTTAAATTGAAACAACATACATACATAAATAACTTTCCATTGATGTATGGTTTGTTAGGATAGGACAATATTTGGCCGAGATACAACTATTTGAAAATCTGGAATGTGAGGGTGAAAAAAAAAAAATCTAAATATTGAGAAAGTCACCTTTAAAGTTCTTAGTAATGCATATTACTAATCAGAAATTAAGTTTTGATGTATTTATGGTAGGAAATTTGCAAAATATCTTAAAGGAACATGATCTTTACTTAATATTCTGATGATTTTTGGCATAAAGGAAAAATCGATTATTTTGAGCCATACAGTGTATTGTTGGCTATTGCTACAAATATAACCGTGCTACTTATGACTGCTTTTGTGGTCCAGGGTCACATATAGCGCATACTAAAAAATTTTAGGCAACTAAAAATGCATTAGGCAACAATAAATGTTTTATACAGTAGTATGCTATCTTGTTAATCACAATATTAACACATCCACTCAGATATTGAATCAGTTATGGTGTAATATTTACATGCACAAATGAGATTAAAGTGTTGTCCACAATATTTAGTTTTTAATATTTATTTTATTATAATATGTAGTTCCAACCCTGACATTTTCTTTCTTCCAAAATTTAAAAACAATACATTGGGAAAAAAATTATGTAGGATTTACTTTGTAGAATTAACTAGCAATTTCTGAGTGAAAATATTTTCAAAGAAGCAAAACAACACATTGAATTAGACGTGAAAGTTTTGATGTAAAAGATTGAAATACTATTTTCTTGTCAAATATACTTCAATAATCTTTGTTTTGTTTATATATTTGAAAAAATAAAATTTTACAGTGTATAATGTGTAAACAGAAATCCTCCTTTTCTAAATAACATCTTTTGCCACACAGATTATTTTATCTTTAAAACATGCAACCTGCAACAATGTAAGACACTACTGTTTAAAAGATTTGTAATTTTCTTAAAAAAATAGGCAGTATTAGTGCAGTATGTACTAAGCTGTATGCTAGTATTCATTCTAAACACAGTCAGTGTCTTCTACATTTAACCTGGAAGGACAGACTGTGTGGACTGTCGAAGGTGCTTTGAATTCTCTCTCACCCACCTTGATGCCAGATGCGTAGCAAAGTCGTGTCAGTCTGCATCTCCGGCCCAACACAATGACACTGTGCGTGTGTGTGCGAGACCAACTGTCAGCAGGCGACACAAATATCAGCGTGACCAGAGAAGCCAGCATGTCCTCTACAACCTCTGAGTCCGCATGCCACGATGGCACCATGTGGGGTGGACCTCAGGGAATGAGGAGGATGCATATGGTAACAGGCTGGGACAAATCGCCTGGAGGAGATTGAATCTTATCCGAGTTGGTGCCATGACCCGGTGCAGCTGGGACCAGTCCAGCCGACACATACACACATTTAACACATGTGCGCTGCTTCTACGAATCCTTCATGCTTGATGTGTTCGGTCCGAACTGTGCTTTATGCCTCCGTGGTGGAGAAAGGTCATTGTGATGTTGATTCCTGGATGTTCTGAATGGGGTCAAAAATAAACAAAC
Source organism: Barbus barbus (assembly GCF_936440315.1). NCBI lineage: Eukaryota > Metazoa > Chordata > Actinopteri > Cypriniformes > Cyprinidae > Barbus > Barbus barbus. Next base: position 27,134,280 of record NC_136756.1, on the reverse strand, counting down.
TGCATGGAATATCTCACTCCAAAATGAAAATTTGCTGAAAATGTCCTCACCCTCAGGCCGTCCAAGATGTAGATGAGTTTTTTCTTCATGGGAACAGATTTGGAGAAATGTAGAATTACACCACTTGATTACCAATGGATCCTTTGTAGTGAATGGGTGCCGTCAAAATGAAAGTCCAAACAGCTGATAAAAACATCACAATAATCCACAGCACTCCAGTCCATCAGTTAATGTCTTTTGAAGGGAAAATCTGCGCGTTTGTAAGAAACAAATCCATCATTGAGATGCTTTAGCGTCAAACCATTGCTTATGGGTAAAATACAACTCCTATATCCATAACATTGATTTCTCCAGTGAAACATTTACTCAGTGTAAGCGTATTTTCACCAAATTTCCATTTCTGGGTGAACTATTCCTTTAAGATGAAACGGTTTTTTGTATTCCTCATCTGCAAATTGCTATGGAAAAAAGCATTTGCTAAATAAATAATTGAAAATTCACACAATTTAGAGACTCTTTATTTTGTAAGTGAAGCAGTTTTAAAACAAATCATAATTACATTTAAAAACATAAGAACAAAAAAAAAAAAGTAAAATTACAGGAATAAAACGAACAAAATGCACATACTGCACAAAGTTATTTTCTATATGCACTGCAATTAAAATGTATCTTGAATTTTTAAGGTACAAACCCTATGCATTTATGTATGTATATACACTGAAAAAAATATTGTATTAAATTAAATAAATAAATAAGATCTCAATCTTAGTCTTGTTTTGGATTAAAAAATATATCTGCATCCTTAAAGGAATAGTTCACCTAACAATATAAATCACTTACTTTTTTTTCCCATTCAGCCACATCTTTTCTTTTTCCCTGAAACATGAAAGCCATTTTTTTAATGTATGAAAAAGAGGCCACAATATGCATTCAAACAAATAACAACTTTAAAGAAGCCCTATCTGAGATAATATGGGAAAGAAAGCATCTTTTGTGTTTCATGAAGAAAAATAAATCAATGTTTGGAACAGCATGAGTAAATTACATTTTAATTTTTAGATGAACAATTGAAAATTAAAATTGCATAACATATTAAAGAGACTTTGTTTAAGCTTCAGAAAACAAAAGTCATACAGTTTTGGAATGACAATAGTGCGAGTAATTAATGGTGACAGAATTTACATTTATGGGTGAACGATCTCTTTAAGACTTTGTAGATAATGTATCAAGTATATTTTGTCTGGCTCTTTTGGATGACAGTTTTGTTTTGTTTTTCCTCTTATGTTTAGAGACATTTCTGTTTAAAGCAAGAAGCCAAAACATCAAACATTTAGTCTAATGATACATTTTTACTGGAAAAGCAGACAAATCTGCTGATTAACATCAGTAGCACAGTTTCTCATATAAGCTCACTTCTGAAAATCCGGTTGTCAAAATTCCCAGTAGGGGGTCCAGATCTATTTGTTTTTGGTGGAACAGTGAAAGCGATTGTCCTCTCATGAATTTTTTCCACCGTGGGGCTATTTTCTGAGTATCTTTGAACAGTTGTCGACCCAACAACCGAAAATCTATTTCTTATATGTCACTGTGATTAGTGGAAAGCTTGGTGATACTATTACGATGGCCAAAGAGGACCACAACGCATAAGCATGTGCTGCATTATTGTGTTGCATTATTCATAACATTGGACAGAGCAGACAACAGGATGGTGTTGTGTTCTGACCTGAGGGTCACATCAAATGAGAGAGTCCTTTAGTTTAGTTTGTTACATACAATGTTAGTTATTAAACACAAATTACCGGTAATCTTTAATTAATTACGATAATGGCATTATAACACATGTTATCCAGAACGGTGAATCTAATCCAGAATCTAATCTAAAAACATGTTGTTTGTTGGAATTCTGTAGTTTTTATAAATATTGTTGTCCATATTCATTTAAAAAAAAAAAAATGCACTTATTGAGATTATTATTTTTAAACTGCTTCACTCACAAAATGTCTAAAGAGTCTAAATATATATATATATATATATATAGAGACTATATATAGTCTTTAAGCTTTTTGCTGCACTTTTTATTTGTTTTATTGTGTATTTATGTTTTTAAATGCAATTATGATAATGACTATTATAATAAAATATGATTACATATATGTATGTATGACCTGAATTACTCTTGCCATGTCATAAAAAGGAACAAATTATGTATTTTAGAGACTCTTATTTTGTACTCTTACACATTCCTCATAGAAAAAAGTTTTTTGTTTTGTATGTATTACAACTGTAACATATTCTGAATAAATAAAAAGATTCGAACTAAACATTACTAACCCGAAATCTTGTGCAAAGCCAACTAAAGTGACGTCAACAAAGCAAAAACATCTTAAGAAATAATGTATGAAACCAAAGATTAAAAATAGCGTTAAAAGCCATAGTAATTACATAAGAGCGGCTGACAACAAGCAACCTGCGGTTTTGACTATGATGATAATAACTGGATAAGCGGCAGTTAACCATGTTTCCATCTGCAGACAGCAAGAGGGCTGTTTCCATTACATGGGGTTTAGGAGGACAAATCCCGCTGTTTTTGGGATGGCATGGGCGTTTTATGCATGACTTCCACTCCGTTTCAGAGAAAATCAACTTTTTTTCTGTGTGCTGATGCTCCAAAACCGCAGATGACAGAAAACAGAGCAGTCTGAACCTATGAGTGGAGATGTGCTCATAAATGTTGAAATATTCCCTCTTGGCTCTGAGAGGTTCTGGTTGGGCTGTGAATTCAGTTGTTCTCATATTGCAATGTCAGAATTCTTCACTTAAACTAATTTCAATATGGACAGTTTCTCAGAGGCCTGTTTAATAAAATCCAGCATGCTGAAAACACTGGCATTTGCTGCGTTTTGGACGCTGGACGTCATTATGGGATGTTGGTTTCCCATGTTCATAATAGGAGGACAACCAACAGGAAACATCACAAATGTAATATCTTCAATAGTCTATCATGAACCAAGAGAGATCTCAAAGTCTCACACTGTGCTCAGATTTGCCAAAACATCAAAAGTCCAAAATCTCAATATGAACTCATTTCTCATTCAACTCTTTGATCAAATTATCTGAGCTGCAATCCACATATCATTGTATAGCTCTTTACTCTTACTGTAAGAAAACAGCAAGTATGGAAATATTGGAAATGTCCTATTTCCCACTTGAAGTCGTGATTACGAGCTTGTCGCATTCAAGTGCTGTGTTGTCGGAAAGAATAAAATGTTGCATTCCACTTTTTGAAAATCACATAAAAATCCACCACGCTAGATAGTCAACTTGCTTGACGATTCAGGATTTCTGTCAAATACATGCTTTGTAGAAACCATGTTTTTTTAACGTATGGATTACCATTTGTATAACCACAGTTTTACTACAAATACCATGGTTAATTTGTGGTTACCATGGTTTAACAATGGTAACCATGGTTTTTTGGTTCTACTTGGAGCTGTTCACACCCTTGGACTCACACCCAGTTCACAGGTTGTAATTACAATTTCTATGCGGACGTGCACGCTTTTTACAAATTGATATCTCGTAATAACAGTAATTACGATATGGTTGTGAAAGCATCTTTATCTCAGTTTCCCAGTAATAAATAAGACTTGAGAGTATCAAGCGTAGTGTTAGTTCTGGCAGGTCACGTTAGTCAATTTCGCATCAGCTGACTCTCAGCTGATCCCATCTACCTATAGGAATACGACACCTATCTAAACATCCATATATAAGGTCCATCAGTATTATCAGCGGTTTTCGCATTGCTCAATAGCAAATTACCCTCCTCCATCTGTTAAACAGAGCTTGACTAGATACCGGCTAATACAGAGAATAAACATGCTTCACACAGGTTGCAGTGAGAACACACAGTCAATTGTTTATTGGTACAGGTGCAGCTTAAATAGAACATCACATGGCATGGACACATGACAAACACACCTGAGAGAAATCCATAATAATTGGGAGCATACTCATTAACCAATCAATCAATTAACACCCCCACTTGCTCACACATTATCCACAATCATTCATATTCAGTCACAAAAAAAAAAAAAAAAAAACATCATGGAAACCAACTGAAACTTGGCTATAACCCAAACAAGAACGTGGAAAAGGTAAGTAGCTTCACTTTTGTAGCTGGTTTAGTCATTAGGTCAGCAACCATCTGATCTGTTGGGCAATACTCCAAAAACACTTCACCATTGTTTACAGTTGATCTCACAAAATGGTATTTAATATCAATATGCTTACATCTGTCTGCTAACAGGATTCTTTGCCAATGCAATTGTACCTTGGTTGTCTTCATAGATCATAGGTACACCATACTGATAATCATCAAGATGTTCAAGCAATTGTCTCAAGTACAAACACTCTTGTATAGTGGCAGCTAATGCCATGTACTCAGCCTCACATGTTGATAATGCTACAGTTGGCTGCTTTTTGGTCTTCCAAGAAATCAGAGGACCATTCTTACATAGGCTAACACAATAACCAGATGTACTACGTCGGTCATTTGCATCACCTGCCCAATCTGCATCACTGTAAATCACCAACCTTAACCCTTCATCACATTTCCTGTAACAGAGCATCTTGTCATTTGTACCTTTCAGATATTTCAGTACATGCTTTACAGTTGTCCACTGCTCTTCTGTTGGCTCACTGAAATACTGGGACAGTTTGCTAACAACATAACTCAGGTCAGGTCTAGTGCATGAGGTTAGGTAGATTAGGCTACCCACTGCCTCTCTGTATTTCCTGGGGTCACTCAGCTTTTCATCAACATCGATGTAATTCAACTTTGGTTCACAAGGTGTCGACCTGGGTTTACAATCTTGCATGTCAAACTTGTCCAGCAGTTTGCCAACATAACTCTGCTGTGTCATAGTCACACCCCCATCATACTGGTCAAAAGTGATACCTAGAAAATTCTTCAGTCTTCCCAAATCTTTCATCTGGAATTTCCCAGTAAGCATCTCTTTGACCGTTTTTAAAACGCTCTCATCACTGGCAGCAATAACCAAGTCATCAACCCATATCAATATTATCACTTTCTCATGTTCTGTTTCTCTCTTGTAAACACAATGATCAGCTGGGTTTTGTACAAAGATGTTTTCACACAAATAGTCATGTAACATTTTGTTCCAGTTTCGACCTGATTGTTTTAGCCCATACAATGATTTCTCCAGTTTACATACCATTTTCTTATTTGTCTGAGATTTTACATCATACCCCTCTGGCTGTTCCATGTAAATTTCATAATCAATCGGTGCATGTAGGTAGGCAGTTTTAACATCCATCTGATGGAGGATCAGATTCTCCTGAGCAGCTTTCTGCATTAACACTCTCACACTGGTAAGGTCAGCAGTAGGAGAAAAAGTTTCTCCATAATCTACACCCATCTCCTGACTATACCCCCTAGTGACATAGCGGGCCTTATACTTGTCAGATCCATCAGTATTGATTTTGATAGCATACACCCATCTACCCCCCACTGCTTTCTTGCCTTCAGGTAGGGTGGTCAAAGTAAATGTGGTGTTATCCCTCAGTGATTTCATCTCCTCATCCATTGCATCTACCCACTCTTTTGAGTTGGATGAAGTCACAGCTTCTCTGAAAGTCTGAGGTACATTTGAAACCATCTTATAGCAATAATCAATGCTGATCTGCACCTGATCACTCTCTACACCATAGAAATCTGGCCTCCTTTCTCTACCAGGGTATCTCCCCTCTCTACTCCGGGTATCTGGAGAATACGATTCTGGCTTGACCTCAGTTGACTGTAGACTTATCTGGCTTGGGCCTAGCCTAGTCTCTGGAATGTCACACTGCTTGGATTTGTCAGGGTCAGGTCTGGTTGTGCTAAACCGCACACCAACGTCATCAGACAATTCATCAGTCTCCTGTCCCTCAATATCGGACATAAATCTCACCAGTCTGTGTTTCATCACCTTTCTACTGTCAGGATAGTAGACCATATAGGCTGGACTGTTCTTATCATACCCAACGAAGATGCCTTTGTCAGACCTTGAGTCTAGCTTCTTCCTGTTCTGTCTATAGGTATAACACACAGTACCAAACTTCTGCATCCTGGACATATTGGGTTTCCTTCCTGTTAGCATAAAGTAAGGTGTCTGTTTGGTGCGGTTGTTAAAACATCTATTCCTCACCACTGCTGCTGTCTGGACTGCATACGGCCATAGCTCCTGGGGTAACTGACTTTCTAAGAGCATACATCTAGCCATATCAAAAAGGGTTCTCCAGTTACGCTCAGCAGTACCATTCTGGTGTGGTGAATATGGTGCTGATGTCTCATGTCTGATTTTGTTCCTGCGAAGTAATACTTGATAACCCTGTCCAGTAAACTCAGCACCATTATCAGACCTGATACATGTAACATTCCCATATGGAGCTGTGTCAGCTAGGAACCTCTCTGTGGCGTCCACTGTGTCACTTTTATGCTTCAAAAAGTACACAAACACTGCACTTGAGTGGTCATCAGTAAAGGAAAGTGCGTACCTATACCCTTCTCTGGACTTTGGGTCAATGGGGCCTGCCAAGTCAGTGTGTATCAACTCTAGAGCCAACTTGGCTCTCACATCAGGCTTTCTATTCCTACTCTGAGTGAATTTACCTTGGACACACACATCACATTGCATAGACTTGGGTACTTTACCCTTGATCGACATACCATCCACAACATTCTCTAACTTCTGAACATCATTAAAATTACAGTGTCCCAAAATCTCATGCCACTTCTGAATATCATGGCAACTCATACATTGATCATCACAGTCATTGTTCACTGGCACAGTAGGCAAATAGAACAGCCTGTTATGTTTGTGAATAAGAAAACGTGTACCGTCTTTATACTGCAGGACGTCTTCACCCTCCTTGAAGATCACTGTTGCCCCGCTAGAAGTTGCAGCTCTCACGGAGAAGATGTCTTGGGGATAGGAGGGAATGTACAGCGCCTGCTTCAGTGTGGCACTGAGGTGCCTCCCCCTGCTGTCGACCAGACACACCTCTGCTTCTCCTCTCCTCTGCGCTCCGCGACCCCCTTGCACCTTGTGCCATCGGCCAGCTCCACGCAGTGCGTCTCGGCCTGGAATCGGTCGTCAAAGCTCTTGAACCTGGCCAGCTCGGTGATGATATGAGATGTCGCACCAGTGTCCACCATCAACCCCTTTCTGGTGACATCGCTCCCTGGTTGACAATCACTTGCCACCAACTTGAAAGCAAAAGTGTTGTCTGTCTCCTCGTACACCCCATGTGCGTCGTCCTGCTGTTGCGGTTTCAGTCCTCGCCATGTGATACGCTTGCCATGGCTGTACCACTGTTGATCACGCTGACACTGTCTTGCCTTGTGTCCTCTCTGGCCACAACGGAAACACTCCATATCCCTGCTCTCAGTGCTCCGCACCCTTACGCCTGTCGGGGCACTGGCCTTCCTTGAATGGGCCCGGGCCCCCATGACATTGTCTTCGGCCACAGCTGTGCGCATACCTTCAGTGCTCTCGTAACTCCGCAATTTTGTCTTAAAATCCGCAAAAGAGAGAGTCTCATCCCTTTGAGTGACAAAAATGGAAAAAGGCTTGAATGATTCTGGCAGCCCCTTCAGAACCATTGCAACTAATAATCCATCACTCAATACTTCTCCAGCATTCCTCAGCGCTGTGATTGAGGTCTCGGCACGTATGACATAGTCAGTCACTCTCACCACTCAGCTTTTGCAGGGAAGTCAATTCTGTATAGAGACTCACAATGCGGGGCTTACCCTTTCCAGCATAATAGTCCCGCAAGATCTTGAGTGCTCCACGCCCATCATCCGCAGCCTCTCGCATGATCAGGGACAAACTTTTATCATCAAGGAATTGGATCAGTTCAGCATATGCTTCAACATTCTTTGCTGTATCCTCAGCCAGTGCGTCTGCATCCGCACCCACAGCGGGCCCATTCAAAATTGTGTCCTTCAGTTTCTGCAACCGCAGATGGCCCAAAAACTTTGTCTCCCACAGTTCATAATACTTTTCGTCTCCGTCGAACACAAGACGAGACCAACGTGAACTTATCCTTTCGCTAATAGTGCTGGCACTCCAAACCTTGAGACACGAATTCCAAACGTGCAAACAAACTGTCTTACTACTCACGCCGTATCTGCACAAACGTCAGCGCAGCGGAAGCGTGCTGGACCCATAACCTGTTAAACAGAGCTTGACTAGATACCGGCTAATACAGAGAATAAACATGCTTCACACAGGTTGCAGTGAGAACACACAGTCAATTGTTTATTGGTACAGGTGCAGCTTAAATAGAACATCACATGGCATGGACACATGACAAACACACCTGAGAGAAATCCATAATAATTGGGAGCATACTCATTAACCAATCAATCAATTAACACCATCCCCAACTCTTCTGTCAGCCAGGATCCAGCCTTATGATTTTCTTTTGAATCAGAGTAATTAAAAAATGTGTACATAAAATTTATGAACTTAACAATATCTGCAATACTTTTGTTGGTTCTGTTCTGTTTACCCTGGGGGGTTATCGCTGCTCTCCCTGCTCTCATCCATGCTAGGCTGCATGGATTCGCAGGGAGTTCTTGCCAGAAAAGAACCATACCGCCAATCCAAACTGTATGCTAATTGTCAATCATCTTTGACGATAGTGATCCTGACAGAACTGTCCATGTCTAATTTCCAATTAGGAAACTTGTATTTACGATAATTTCGATAGCACGTGAAGGCAGCACAAGAAACAACTAAGGAGTGCCTTGAACCCTTTTGTGTGCGGAACTACTTCCTTCCGCCACGGATTCAAATATAAAGTTGACAGTAACAGAGGCTTGGGCTCACCTGTTAACTTTACTCTACGTAATAAGTAAAGCATGAGACAATTTGACTGAGCGAGTGTGATTAACTGTATGGGACACAGCCTATATTCTTCGGCTTAATCTCATGTTTGAATGTCCGCTGAGAAAAGCGATATCTTTGTCATAGTATTCTTTCATCTGTTAAGGGGATTTCTGATGATAACGCTATCGTTTTCAGATAACGATTCTGAAATAAATTTGTTAGCTGCGTCTTCCAAGGTGTTGTTGAAAGTAAAAATAACTTCCTTGTTTACAATCCTGTTTCAGTCACTTTCAATATAAAAGTCTTTACTGCTGATTCACTTACAAAAATGGTCTCTTGTGGCCTTCTAATGACGAAACAATGTAACTAAATCACCATCACTAACATACAGACCTCAATACCAATACTCTCAATACCAATACAATTTCTTAATAAAATATTATTGAACAATAATAGTCAATAAAAAACAATAACCATTATAAAAGCTGCTTAGTAATCTGGTTAAAAGTACATAATCATCATACAGTGTTATATAAAAGTTATGAAATTTTGCCCTCAGCCAAAACTGTTTGCTCCGGAACAAATAATAGATTAATGAGACCAAAGACTGCCAGTTAGATTTACCCAAAACTAATTATCTCTTGTGTTTAACCACTATAGGTACACCAGAGCCAGTGGCAAATTTCAGAATAGCTGGACGAGGTGAGGCTGCTCTCGACGGATTCATGAGCACTGAACGGCCGCTGACGCCCTGGAAACATCAAATTGGCTGCATCTATATCAATAACCGCATATTTTAAATCTAAACATCTACATTCTCGCCTAAAAATGTGTAAAGCTGCATTCTGGTGCACAAAAACAGTAGTGTTTATAATATTTTAGTTGGTTTGGGCATCCGTCATGACACTTGCTGTGAGAAATACCGCAAGCAGAGTGATACAAATGGTGAAACGGTTACTGTAGTGATACTCATAGAATACCTAATGGCGGGAAAGACCTCTCAGCCAATCAGATTGGAGAACCAGAAAGAACTGTTGTATAAACTATAATTATGTCTGGTTTTAATTTTCTAATTTTAGGTGTAACATCTAAGACAAAATTCACATGTAGATATAATATAATATAATACTATAAAACAGGTGCTAAAAACCAAATAACCTCTCCTGAGATATGAACAAAGGAATATGGAATCTGGGAATCAGGGAATTATCTGTGTGATGGTGGAAAAGGCAAGAGTTTGGCCTGATCATCTTTCAGTGCTGTTCTGGTTCCAGGTCATCTGCTATCATTGAGTCATGGGACAGCTTGCATTCCCCTCCCCTCTCTCTCTTACAGGTGTGCACACGCAGGCTGCTGAAGCCGAGAGGATTTATCGATAGTGAGAGTGAAGCTGTCATGTCGCGCTGGTGTTTACCACAAGCCCCATACTCTGAGCGCAGACCGGGTTTGTTTTGGAAGGGATCTCTATCGCATCCTAATGAGCTGCATCCAGCAGATGGGATAGACCACACCACGCTTTCACACACACGGGACCGGAAAAATCAACAGACCACCAGCCCTGCCTTACTGCAGGCTGGAGAAACAGCCTCTGAGGGTCACATTAATGTCAGGAGCGGACATAGTGCTCATGAGAGACATTTTAAGATGAAAACACTGAGAAAAATCATTATACACACACACACACAAATTAAAATAAAATATACACACTAATATAATTCTTAATAATAAAAGTGTTGTGTTAATCATTCAATCACATAAAACATTAATAAATAAAATATAATTATATTTTATATTATATTCTATATTAAATATTTTTGTGTTAATCGCACACACATACATGCACATTAATATAATAAAATATTTTTTACCACATTCTATTATATAATTTTTAGTTTTATTAATCCCAAAATCCCAAATACATTACCAAACAAAATATAATTAATATCCATCATATATTAAACTTTTTGTTAATCTCTAACATATTTTATATAACATTTTTGTTGTATTAATCATACAAAAAAGTATTAGCAATATTTCACACAGTTTTGCATATTGGATAAATTGATCATGTTAGTAAATGAGGAAAATCTGCACATTATTTAATGTTTTGATCACAGATCTTTGTCAGGCCCAGAATTTATCAGGTTTTTTGAATGTTTAAATGGTTTTACTGGAAAAAATATTGATGATATATATGAATAATATTAAGAACAACTCTTCAAATCTCAAACAAATCTTTCTTGGCAAAGATTCTGGTTAGTTTAGCATTTTGTCTATTATTCACTGTTAGCACTGGCGCATGCATTAAAAGCCCTCTCCATCTATATCAACACGCAGCTTTTTGCTCAAGCCTCAAATAAAAGTGCACCCAGCCAGGCCGACTCCATCAATCTGCTCATGCCATGTTGATTTACATTTCCCTGACAGAAAGCAATTTATGGCATGCAGAAATCCAGAATTTGTTAACCTCGCCTTCTTCTATTTCCCTCTTGATTCTGAATACATCACAGGTGATGGGATCAAAATAAAGGCACAGGAAAACAAACTGAAAGAGAGCCATTGATCACAACACGTCACCCGTCAGATCGTCTTTTAATCTAAACAGAACGATAATTTGCATTCAACTTCATAAAATCTTTGACTTTGAGATTACTTTTTTTTTTTTAAGAAGAAGAACAAGAATCATCCGAGAAAGAGGAGCTGCTAATAACAGTCTCTATTTGCTATTTTACAGGAAATGCATGAAGTTGAACAACTGCATATCTTGAATGCAATGTAGGCTGCTTTTGATGAGCGCATTGGTGAATAAAGTGGTGATTTAGTTAAACAGAGGACTTAAAACGGCAGCAACAGTAATATGATCAAATATGTCTATAATTCATACAAGCATCAAATTTTTGCTAAAAGTGTAATTTTTGTGTTTACATAAAGGGCCAGTCAAAATAATTGTTTGCGGTTAATTTTTAGAAGTTTTCCTCAAATATTTTCACAAGTAGTGTAACAAATATTTACAGATGCCATCTTGGCCTGACTGGGAAACAAAGAGATTTATAAGTGTATTTGTCAATAAATAAGCAGCATAAATTGAAAAAGTACACTATCTTTAAAAAGGGGTTTTGCACGTGTTTTGAAATTAAATTTAAGACTTTTATGACCATTAAACCATTGAAGGGAACACAGTATGTCAATATGACCTCTAAATGTAATTATCTTGCATTAGCAAAACCTCAAAATGAGAAAATACAACACCAACAGATTACTTATTTTCAATTAATAATAATAAAAAAAAACATACTTAAATTGCAGTCTTGAATAGCTGCAAAAAGGTGATGTTCTTCATCTGTATTTTTATCTTGTTTACCAGGACAAATGTCTTAACTTTACTTAAGAAACAAGATGACTTAAAAAGTCTTGTTTTATGAGAAACTGATCAAAATTAAGTGAGTTTACGATTAAAACAAGAACAAATATCTTTCAACAGGTTCAGAGAAATCGATTTAATTCAAAGGAAAACAAGTTCATTCCCCACTGACAGATACTTGTTCTTGTTTTAAGCACAAACTCACTTCATTTTGTTCAATTTCTCAGAAGACAAGAACAGCAGAAACCTTGATAAATGTTTGGAGTCAACATAAAATTAAATATATTATTAATAATAATCACAATGCACAATTCTTCTATCAATATAGTACATAGCAGTATAGTAACATTCTGTATTATATCATCTAGCAGATAGAGGCGCTGACTAAATTTGCTTAATAAATGACATTTTATAAAAAGTTGTCCTTAATATTTTGGTTATGTAACCACCATTTCTTGTGGCAAGCTCAAGGCAGTGCTGTATTGAGAATGTAATGACAGCTGAAGGCCTCTCTGTTGCTTAAATTAGCCTGACTTTGACTATCAGTGCCGTTGAAACTTGTATAAATGTCTATAAATGTAAACAACCAATATTTTGCTCATATCTCGCAAGAACGCTGAAGGAGATGCTTTAATTGAAATATATATTGTTTAACTGAAAAATGACTTCTAGGCTACCGTCCAAAAACCAGCACACAGAGATATGAGAAATGACAGATGCACTTTCCAAATGCTTTTAAGCTTTTTATCCTCCTGAGCATTTACTCTCACTTTTTGCAAGTTCCAAAAGATCTGCGAACCAGTCGTCTCGGAGAAACTGACGCATGCAGCTGGGTATCGTACAATTGAACGCTCGCCTTGATAGAACTGTCTGAGTTTTGCATGCAGCATATTTCACAGGGAACATCTCAAGAACCATCTTTGAATTATTTAGGAGTCTGTTGATTTTAAGACGTCGCGTATTTGGCAAACATGAGAAAACCCGAATACTGTTACGATGTTTGTTGCCGTTCTCCTGAGAACAAACAGTGCCAAGAAACCGAAGGCATTAATATTGATATCAAAATCACAAGCCCAATTCAGTCATGTGCGATTCTCTCTGATTGACTCCTGCTATCTGCCATATATAATCCCACCATCTGCGGTAACTGAGACGCAAGACAGACATTCATTTTATTTCTATTAACACATTACAATGTGAATTTGCTCTTACCTGTGTTATTCTACATGAAATCAGAATTAGGGATGGGTGAAGGATCATGATCTTCTCATGTATGTTTCATGTTGGTTAACAACCTCGGAGCTCACAAGACAGGTCTGTCTCTAAAGGTTTATAAGTTATTGTTAAAAATCTATTTCTCTGGAGAAAATGAATGGAGTTTTTACTTCTGGCTGCTTGCAAAGGCAGACGTTTTGACATACATTTGGACCGTTTAGGCGCACACCTGGAACGTGAACACGCGAAGTGTTGTTTCGGTGGTTTGCACCTATGTCCCACGTTGCACTCTTTCCTTTCTCATTAATCCATGTTTCTTTATCACTAAACGTGTTTATTTTAAAAAGTGCTGCCTGAATATAAAGATGAGACAATATATTAACATACGGACATAAATAGGCCGATTCATTTGAAAAGAAGATGGTGAACGTCTTCAAGATCAATCATGACACAAAATGGTCAGATCCCCCACCCCTAATCAGAATACACATCTACTTACAGTGATAGATTGGAACAGTATAGAGAAAGAAAATAGTCTATAGCAATAGCTCAGAGAGAATTTGGTCGTATTTGCAACGCAGAGTGAAATACTACATTTACAGTTAAAAGTCAAGGCCGGAGAGCAGAGCTCGAGTTCTGTTTTAATGGCTTTCCTTACTGAAAAGCTGTGTGGTGAAAGCAGTAAATTGCCATCTCTGCACAGCTCACTATTCAAAGCTTCACCGAATGAAATAGACGACTTTTAAAACCGCTGTGACTCTGGGTTCTGGCTTGACGGGAAACCATGAACGCCGTGTTCAAGGTTTGATACCGGGGTCTGTGCGCACAGTCTCTGATAGATATATTTGACATCACATTGTCTTCACATCTCTTACAGCCTGTAGAGTAAAGTTGTGCTTGTTGGAAGGAATGAAGTGGCTTTATCGAGAGACAGTTGATTAGCACAGAAAATAATTCTCACTTGTCGCTTAGCTTGTAAGTGTACAACCAGTTAATCTGGCCCAAACAGTAATAGCATCACTAAAAGGATATTTTAAACAACTTTACAGCTTAGATAACACGGTTCTGCAGTTTGGAGTCTGTAAGTTTTTTTTTTTTAAAGTGCCCCTATTATGGGTAATGACAGGTTCATATTTTGGTTTTGGGAGTCCCCAACAACAGGTTGACATGCATGCAAGGTCAAAAACACTTTCATTGTCTTATAATATGCATTTATTTTTTTTACATTATTTGCTCAATGACTCTCATACGGTTCGTTTAACGGTTAAGTTTTCCAAACCCCTCCTTTGCGTGATGCTAATATGCGATGATTGGTCCGACTGGTCGTTTTTATTTAAAGCAGCATTTGTGAGCGCACAATGTATATATATAAAGCTGCACAATGAAGCTGTTTCATAGTAAGAAATATTTATTTGCAATCACAGGAATTCATTTTCTTTTTTTTTAAATACATACAAATAGAACATGGTTATTTGAAATTCTAATAATATTTCACAATATTAGATTTTTTTCTGTATTTTTGACCAAATAAATGCAGTCTCATCCAAAACAACTTAAATTGCATCTCAGATACATATTATCAGTTGACATATTTCCTGGGAATCGAACCCATGACCTTGATGTTGCTCGGCCATGCTCTACTGTTCAGTACAGAAACACTATTACGCTTTTTATTTCCCAACACTAATCTGTTCACATAATGCACATTACTTGCACATCACCTTGTTCTAGTCATTTCTGTCCTGCAGAAGCATCACACGCTGAAGTATCTGAAAAAGCAAAAGGTGTGTAAGGAGCAATGAAATCTCATCCCAGTGAACAATGTTTAAGTTGCAGTATTCCAATTCATTCCAGAGAAAAAAACATCAAGGAGAAAATGTGATTTAACACAAATCCGCTAGCGTGCCAAGCACAGCTGGGTTACTCACGGCGGTCGTGGTCACGACAGCTGTTGACACACAGGTTCTATCCTTTAATCTGTGACTTCTCTCTGTGTTCATGCCATTAGATCAGATTTACACAGCTCTCCCAGCATCGCCTGCTTGAAATAATATATTTTTGTCAAGCAAACTGAATATTAGAGGCCATCAACACTGTAGCTTAGTGGATGTTTGTAATATTGAGTTAAATGAAGTGATGGCATAAACGTAAAGTCTCTTATGCTTTAGTGCTCATCAAAGATGCATTTATTTGATCAAAACTGTTAAGTAATGCTATAGTACTGGCACCTCAAGTTCCAAAGAAGCATGTCAAACAAACAAACAAAAACGTGTTAAAATCATGGTCATGATCTTTTGTAACATTATAAATGTATCTATTGTCACTTTTGCTCAGTTTAGTGCATCAAGATGACAAAGATTCCATCAATTCCATCAAGTTCAACTCATGGTCTTTATTTGAAATGGAAACCTTTTTTATAGGGTGACCATATGGGCCATTTTTAAGGCACGCACCCTTGCCAGGATGTCTATATTGTCTAAAATATCCAAAGTAGTTTGACCAATAACATGCAGGTATTGTACATAATCAACCAATCGTGGCACGTGAACAACTTTGTTGTTCTTTAACCATTATTTGCTAGAACGACTTGTCTGCTTGAGGTCATTGTCTTGCTGCATGGCCCACTTTCTATTAAGACTTCTCAGACAGATGTCCCGACATTTTTCCTTAGAAGTTGCGAAGTTCATCAACGATTGCAAGCCATCCTGGTCCAGATATAACCATGATACAACCACCATGTTTCACAGATGGGATAAGGTTCTTATGCTGGAATGCAGTGTGTTCTTTTCTCCAAACATAACACTTCTTATTTAAACCAAAAAAGTTCTCTTTTGGTCTCAACCGTCCATTAAACCTTTCTCCATTAGCCCTCTGGCTTGTCCACATGATCTTCAGCAAGCTGCAGACGGGCAGCGATTGTATTTTTGGAGAGCAGTGGCTTTCATCTTGAAACTCTGCCATGTATACCATGGTTATTCAGTATTCTCCTGATGGTGGACTCATTAGCCAACATGAGAAAGTCCTGTAGTTGCTTAGAAGTTACCATGGGTTCTTTGCAACCTCGTGGACTATTACACGTCTTGTTTTTGGAGTGATCTTTGTTGGTCGACCACTTATGCGGAGGGTTACAGTGGTTTTGAATTTCCTCCATTTGTACACAATCTGTGGATTTGTGGAGTCCAAACTCTTTAGAGATGGCTTCGTAACCTTTTCTAGCTAGATGAGCAACATCAACTCTTTTTCTGAGGTCCTCAGAGATCTTCTTTGTTCGTGCCTTGGTTTACTTCCACAAACATGATCAGAATTTGATAGATCCCTGTACTTTGAATAGAACAGGGCAGGCTCTGACACCTGATAGTCATTACACGGACTGAAAACACCTCAGATGGACTCTAATTTCATCTTCAAATTAACTTCTAATCCTAGAGATTCACATAATTTTGCCACTCACGGATATGCAATAATGGATCATTTTCCAGAAATAAATAAATGACAAAGGAAATATTTCTGTCATTTGTTTGATTGGGTTCTCTTTGTCTACTTTCAGGACTCCAGGTCTGAAAATTGGATGATGTTTTGGGTCGTATATATGCAGAAATACAGAAAATTCACAAACTTTCAAGCAGCACTGTATATAAGGTGTGTGTGTGTGTGTGTGTGTGTATAATATGTGTGTGTGGATATATATATATATACACACACACCTTATAAAAAAAGACCTGTGAATCCAATCCAATCCAAAAAACTGGATTCACAGGTCTTTTTTTGTATTATCTTTTTTGTCAATGGAATTACATTTAAGATGTTTTGAGATCTGTTGTGATATTAATAGAATCTTTTTCTCTTAAAAAAAAAATTATATATATATATATATATATATATATATATATATAATTTAATCTATGTACTACATTGAGAAAATAGTTAATAAATAATTTTCAATGGGTGGTCTAATAAATACACAGTTAAAGCATGCATTGTTGTAATTGTTTTAACATATTATCTATGACTATTAGATGGAGACGCCTGACTGCAGATTTGATGGGGAGCCAAAAGCATGTCGGTGCTAATTTTCCAGTTTTAATGCAGTCACAAATGCAGGCCGGCCTGTTTTTTGTTTTTGACACGTGTTGGAGTGACCTTGGAAAATCCAGCAAATGTTTAGTCACACTTTAATTCACACCGCTGTGTTCTTTGGTGCTTGTGTTGAGCAGCGTTTGCCCTCCGGAGGCCCAAAATGATGAGAGTGGAAGCCGTGCTTTCTCCTCATCAGAATAACAATGTCGCCTTTGTCTCGACGCCTTACCCGCAGTTTGTCAGAGATTGCGTCTGAAAACTCTGCGAGGCGGCGCTACACAGAACCGGTTTAAGTGATTTAAAATGGCCTTCCTTTAGGAACCAAAGAACGCTTGGCATCAATAATGCAACAAACTCTGGAATGTGATAAAAGAGAGTTATGATACTGTCACATTGGCATAGAGCTAAAAAGCTAGATGAAATGGCCAGTTATTCTGCCTTGATTTGCAACTGGAAAAAATATGATGACTTACCTTATGACAGATCACAACATCTCATATAATTCGAACTTGTTTTGCAGAGTTCTTTATTTCTAGTCACAGTTTCTCACCGCTTTATTCATACAAGGAACCTAATTCTCTTTGCACTGGGTTCCCGTAAGGAGAATCCTCAAAATAGACTGGAGTAAAGCCCTTTATATGATGGGAATTGGCGTTTAGTGCTTACCTTGGCATAAATCGGGTGTTCCTCCTGCTTTTTGTCTTTCCAAAGAGGAACATACTAACACTCTGACGCATGTTTGCCTTCATAATTCATCTAAGCTGAATCTATTTGTTCTCATCCCGCTGGCACATATAAACAATTATTCATGCCTATATTTAAAGTCTTATAAATTTGGGTTTGGCAGGAGTAGAAACACAAAAGATTTCCAAGTCTTCCCGCAAGCCAGAGATCAAATGCCAAGCTGTTTGTGCGATCAATCGAGCTCTTTGTTCTGGCCGTCTACATTCAAGGGTGAATCTAGTAGTATGTTCTTATGTAAATGCCCTCAGCATCAGTGTTGTGTTACAAGTCAACAGTGATAATGCCTTTGAAATTCCAGCTTAGTGAATTTTAAGGCCTGATTTGAACTCAAATCAAATTTGAGTTGAGGTGGCAAAAAGCACGCAGAATTGTAATTAAGCATATAATTTAAGGAAGAATTTACATCGAAAAGAAGTTTGCTGTATGCTTCATTTCTATGTTACTTTTGCCTAAATCACAGACATGTTATCTTACATACATTTCCAGAAACCTTACATGATATACACTACCGATTAACATACGCTAATTCCTATACACTTATTATTTGGGTCGTGAGATTTTTTTAAATCAAATCAGCATATTAGGATGATGTCTGAAGGATCACGTAACACTGAAGACTGGCGTAATGATGATAAAAATTCAAATTCAAACAGAAAACAGTTATTTTAGATTTGTTACTTTATGTTATCAATGTTGGAAACAGCTGTGCTGCTTAATATTTTTTTGTGAAAACTGTGATGCATTTTTCTCAGGATTCTTTAAGAACATAAAGTAAAATAAAAACCATGTACTTGAAATAGAAATCTTTTGTGTAGAAGTCTTGATTTAATGCATCTTTGGTGGGTTAAATAAGAAAAGAACTTATTGATCCCAAAGTTTTGAAAAGTAGTGTATATTTAATTATATGAATTATATGAACACATAATTAAATATATGACTTTAGTTTTCATTTCTGTGAACAGTTCTTAAAATAAGCTTTTTTTTTTTTTGTAAAAAAACAAATTAAAAAATTTAACATTTTGAAAGTTAAAAAAAACATAAAGAACATTTTACTTAAAAATAAAAGGTTATTTATTGGCATTAATGGTTTCATGAACATCCATAGAACCTTCCATTGCGCAAAAGTTTCTTTATATACTTTTAAAATAAATATAAAATAAATGTTCCAAGTGATGCCATAAAAAACTGTAAAAAAATAAATAAATAATAATTTTTATTTAAAATTGTAATTTTTATTTAAAAAATAAGGTGATAATTAAAAATACATTTTTGTATATTGTGTATATTTTATTAAAGAAATTGTGTTTCGGTGTTGTATAGAGGTTTTGAGAACATTTGACTAATAAAACCAAGAGATGTTTTCATTACATTTCATTTCATTTTTTGAACTGTATTTTTAATAGTGCATAGCACTTCAAAATTATCTTATAATTCTGTGCCATTTTTTTACATTTTCAAATCTGAAAGCTAGCTTCCATTACATTTTAGGATATGTTACAAAATCTCAGCAGATGCAAGTATTGTTCACCTATACGGTTTCTTGAATACTGTGGATTTGGACATGCCGCTTATTTAACATACAGCATTTTGCATGCTTCACAGTAAAAAAAAAATGCATATTCAGACTTCTAACTTATGCATCGGAAGAGAAACCAATTCTTCAATTATGAATTTTGTCTGACCCCGCTCTGCATACTATTTTTATTATTAATAGGTCAAGAGGTCTGTATGGTAAAGAGCATGCTGATAACGAGCTTTGATGTTGCCAATCAACTGTCAGATCAAAGCCCGGCCTCACAGACCCATGAGGGTTTGGCAGCCACAGTCTCCAAACTCCCTGTTTTCAGAGACCAATTAACACCTGCCTCCATCTAATTGCCTGATGCCCTCTACACAGCAAAAATGCTTAGCAGGTGATTAGCGATGCAAAATAGGTGCTGGCGAGACCAGTCATCCAAAGCCTGCGTGTTTAAAAACTCCTGTAAAGTTGAGCCAATCATTTGGGCGGCTGTTCCCTGGGCAGAGCTCTCGGCGTGCTAAAAAGAGGTCAAGATGAAACCTGCCGAGCAGATTCTGAGACTCCACAAGCCAGCGGTTGGTGAATTAAGATGCAAAGGAACAGTGCACAGTGCACAACGGTGCAGTTTTGGACTATCGATTAACATCCTTTTAAAACAGCAGGTGTCGGGTGAGTTTTATTGCTATATCATGTAGAGATCTGAACATGTTTGAAAGTGTGTAGATTTACTTTGATCTCATTTATTTGTGGGTTTGATTTGTTAAATGAATTAATTCACCATCGTCATCATTTATTTACTTTCACATAGCTCTTTTCCATACAAGTCAGCATAAAATTAGTCCTATACCTTTGTGCCAAATTTAAGGCAATAGTTCATCCAAAAAATTTAAATGGTGTCATTTACTCACGTTCATGCTGTTCCAAACACAAAAAGATAGTTCAACTAATTTATTTTTGGGGGAATTTAACCCTTGTGCTATGCTAAAATTGTTTGCCTAATTTGGTGTTCCTAGTCAAAAATTGGTTGTAAATCTCTCATTATGCTATATTATCACCGATCCTTGGATTCAATCTCTTCGTCGACTTCTTTTCTTTCAAATAGCATAGGTTTTGAGTGAAAAAATCTTTATTTGTGAATAAATTTGGAAATTTTCACTCACAAAATAAGGTGCATAAACTCAAATTAATGAGGCCTATATGATCAATCAATTCCAAGAAGAGATCCAAAACCTGTGCTGACTGAAAGAAAGCAAGTTTCTAAAAGACTGAATCCAATATTTGGAAAAAATATAGTATTTAGAGTGACTTGCAAGTAATTTTTGTTGACCGGTCATTTTTGAACAGGAATGACATAAGTATAAAAAGTACATTTTTTTTTCCCTTTGTTAAGTTTCTCTCTCTGAGCAGAGTCAGGGTATTTAGTCCAAGGCATTAACATGAACATTTCCAGGAAAAGGTCTTTCTGGGTCAAAATGACCAGAACACAACATGAGCGTTAATACAAAAGAAGTACATCATGACTCACTTGAGTGCTAAATAATAAAAACCCAAGAGTGAAATTATAAAGGTCACGCCAATCTTTTATCAAGTCTTCAGTTTGGGTGAAAAACAGCACAATATTTGAGCATTTATACAATAAAATCGTGGTGATCACCATTGTTCTTCTGTGCACCATTAAGTTGCCATTTCTTTGGAAAAGCATGACCGATGAACCAATTGTAAATGGGATCATACACTGCATATATTGCTCAACATATTAATGTCAAGCTAATATATGAAGTTTGAGTCCCATGCTTTGAAGTGAGATTTCATGATCACAGAAGAGTTTAGGAGGCCTCACAATTGAGTTTCTTCATTGATTTGATGTGTTGTAAACACTTGAGTCTTCTCTTTGAAACCGTTTCAATGGTTGAGTGCAAGTGCATGTGTGTGACTGTGTAAAAATAGTGGCGAAAGGCAGTTGCCTCATAATTCAAGTGACCAAATCCACAGATCTCAATATGATTATTTTCACAACGAGCTCCATCTTTCAATTAGAAATCTCCCAGCTGCTCTGCCATTTGCACGATCGTGATTGTTTAGTGCATGCACAATGAATTGTATTTATGATCCCCTCTTTCATATATAGTCATTTTAAACCCACTGAAAATATGTCAGTCCACAAAATTATTGCAAAAAATTCCAGGCCTGTTTGTGAACTGGAGAAAAGAAGATATGCCAAGTGCTTGTTTACCGCCAAATTAAACATGATAGTAATGTTTGACGCTTTCACTAAACAGTTTTTCTTTCTTCGCCCTGAAAAGCATAAATGTGAGATTTGTTATTTTTAATTCTCATGGACCGAATGGCTTCGATAAGATTAAATTGCTTGCTTTAGAGTCCATCTTTCCTGTCTGCAAACTATATTTGGAAGAAATATTATGCTTCTTAAAGCAAAATACCAAAACACTATCATGACAACATCATGTATGAGATTCTGAAATTGCATGATATGCAAGACTTGGTCTGAAAAAAAAGAGTTGGGAATTAAAGTTATGATCTATATATCAATGCACTGTTTCATGTAAATACTGTGCATTTCCTTATTTTCATTTATCATTTCCAGTTATTAAATTGCGTTGGTTTGGTTTTCATGCACTCACATGTTCACACAGCAGATAAATGTGATAGATCTCATTTTTTAATCTGTGAAAAGCAAAAATGAAAATGAATCGGATATTATCAAATCTGGACCGCCTTCACATGCAAAAATAAATCCTATCTATATCTGATTTTTGGCAATGTCACTGAGAAATGTCATTTCATTTAACGGCACTTTGTCATGAATCACAAAATAATATGAATTGCATTTGAAATGCATAATTTTAAAATATATTTCATGCTGTATAATACTGATGCACATAATGCACAGAGACAACAGATAGGCTATTGAATATAAATGCTAAGGCATAAGACTGGAAGTATAACGTAGAATTGTATTGATACTGATAGGTAGAGTGTGCTTTGGACGAAAAAAAAAATTGTCACCCGTTAAATCTTTTAGACTGGAAAAAAAGCATTCGTTTCAAAACCAAATGTACTCATGCATGCTATAGTTAAACAAAAATGCACATCACCTTCTTCTGAAATTGTAGCCTCTGCTGAAAATGCATCTAAGATGTAGATGAGTTTGTTTCTTCATCAGATTTGGAGAAATGTAGCATTCCATCACTTGCTCACCAATGGATCCACTGCAGTGAATGGGTGCCGTCAGAATGAGAGTTCAAACAACATCACAATAATCCACAAGCAATTCACACCACTCCAGTCCATCTATTAACATCTTGTGAAGTGAAAAGCTGCATGTTTGTAAGAAACAAATCCATCATGAAAGCATTTTAACTTTCAACTGTCACTTCTGGCCATCTATTATAACACTTGCTCACATCAAAATCCACCGATATATTTGTTTAGAGCTGTGTATATTTTTATGAAACCACTTTTTCACGGGAGAAAGCGATATTATGGATAGAGCACTACATTTTAGTCTGAAGCAATGGTTTAAAGTCAAAAACATCTTAACTGGATGGCCTGAGGGTGAGTACTTTGTTTAGCAAATGTACATTTTTTTGGTAAACTATTTCTTAAAAATAAATGCAATGCTAATATTTCCATTAATTTTCACAAAAAACTGTTGTGATGTAGTTGAAAGTTTTAAGTTCCCGTCGCATGAATCCAGCGCTGTTATAATGTCAAACGTGCTCTTGGTTCCTCAACCCGAGGTTGATTGAAGTCTTCTGTCATGGTAATTTAAACGAGCGATAGTAACTTAAGCTTTAATTAAATCTCCAGCAGATAGACCGAGAATGGAGAAGCTGTACCGTGTTTTCAGGTGGTGCGAGCGAACAGCCATTTAACTGCATGATTACAGTTCATAATTAGACACTGATATTGCAATTATGGGAGGAGCGTAAATCTCACACATCACAGATTCACTTCTGGATTTACGGCCTTCCCTCGCGGTGCTTTGCTTCAGTGTTAGCATTGATTGAGAAGAGAGGCTCCGTTATGAAAATGAGCCTTTTCATTTGTTTTTGAGGATGTTGTAAATCCATTCGGGCAGTAACTCACTGACATTGTGCGTAAGTAAGCCTTTTAGGTGCGATTATGTAAATTGCGTCTCCGATTGTAGATTACGTACTGATATGTTATTGCTCTCCCCATGGGGACTAAAGCATCTAACCAGAAAGAAATCCTATCTGGAATTTCTCTGAATCTCATTATTGCTTAAGCAAACTTTTATCGGGTACTTCATCAAGGCTCAGATACCGGCTAATGCGTTACATTAATTAGAGATACATTTCATTAGTATTTATGGATTGCTGGCGGAGAGCAGATAATGGAGAAGGACACGATGTGCGTGCACGGGAAGCTTGTTCAAACCGAGGAGGTCTGTAATACCTGCAGGACACATCTGCCAGCTTCTCTCACAGGCACATACTTCAGCCGGGTCGTTTTGAGCCAATCGCATGAGCTGTCAATACCACATGACTAATCACTCTAGACCCCCAGCAAAAATGAAATTTCTTTTGGAGCTGTGACATCAAGGGAAACAGAAACAAAATATTAGTCATTTCACTACTTGAAGTCTTTGGTCACTGTTCAAAAATCTACAATTATATGTCTTTTACACTTTGCTTTAAATAATAATAACAACAACAACAGCAATAATCAGTCATGTATATAAAAATATAACAATTACAATTAATAATAATCAAAATTATTGTATTAATTATTTTACTACGATTATTATTAATATATTTTATAATATAATGTAGTGATTTTATTAACTTATAACTTAATAATATTAATATATTTAAGTTAATAATTATAATAATATTATGAAATATTATTAATTTTAATACAATTCTTAATATTGTTAATTTATTAATTTCATAAAATAATATTAATTATGAACAGAGTTACAAGAACAATTATACAATTTAATAATATAATAATAATAATTTAATAATATTTTTTAAATAATTACATAATAATAACAATAATAATATACTTGCATAAGTAAATAAATGAATTAATTTTCTTTCTCCCCTCCTCTTTTCTAATAAATGTGTCATTGTTTACAGTTCCTCTATAAGTCACTTTAGCTAAAAGCATCTGTCAAATGCATAAATGTAAATAATAATTTTGTCAAAATGCACATATACCTTATAATGGTCGTCAATAAAAAAAAATCACTCTTTACTGTTAGATGTGTCAGTACTCCCAACAGCTACCAGCACTAACATGAGTCAAACCTTAAACGAGAATGATGTTGATTGCCACTGACTAGCAAATATTTCATGGATGCAAAGTAAACAACAACAACAAAAACTATATTGGCTTTGATATGTCACCTCAGCTTCCGGTTTCAATAGGATATGGATCAGTACAGGAAATACACACAAAACTACACTTATCAAGCCAATACATTTGTTGAATGTTTACTAACCCTCGGGTCATCCAAGACGTAGATGAGTTTGTTTCTTCATCAGAACACATTTGGGGAAATTTAGCATTAAATCACTTACTCATCAATAGATCCTCTGCAGTGAATGGGTGCCGTCAGAATGAGAATCCAAACAGCTGATAAAAACATCACAATAATCCACAAATATTCCAAACCACTCCAGTCCATCAATTAATGTCTTGTGAAATGAAAACCTATGTGTTTTCAAAAAAAAAATAATAATAATTACATAATATCCATGTTACAGGTTTGAGGATCCATGTTACAAAAACAGCATTCTTCCATCTTAGAAACATTGCCAAGCTTTGAAACATGCTACCTGTTTCTGATGCAGAAGAGCTAGTTCATGCATTCATGACCTCTAGACTGGACTATTGTAATGCACTGCTAGCTGGTTGTCCTGCATCTTCAATAAACAAGCTACAGATAGTCCAAAATGCAGCGGCTAGAGTTCTTACCAGGTCAAGAAAATATGATCATATTACCCCAATTTTACAGTCTCTGCACTGCCTACCTATTCAGTTCCGTATCAGTTACAAAATATTATTACTTGCCTAAAGTCGTGACGTATTGTATTGTCAAGTATGGTGACCCATACTCGAAATTGGTGCTCTGCGTTTAACCCATCCAAGTGCACACACACAGCAGTGAGTAGTGAACAAATACACACAATATATAAATATATAAATATATAAATATATTGTGGAAACTTAATTTCCTGTATAGAGCTGCTTTGCAATGATTTGTATCGTAAAATACAATACAAAATACAAATAAACTTGAATGTTTTAACTTCAAACCAATAACTTCTGGCCAAAATAGAGTCCATAGATTGGCCAAAATAGAGTCCATAATCCATAATAACGCTTCCTTTCACATAGTTGTTTAGACTTATTTTGGACTGTTTTGTAAATGGTGATATGGTCAGATGACTGTTTGACAGTTTGAAGTTAAAAATGCCTTGATGGATTTGTTTCTTATAAAAACACAGGTTTTCACTTCACAAGATGTTAAATGATGGACTGGAGTGTTGTGGATTATTGTAATGTTTTTATCAGCTGTTTGGAGCAAGTGATGTAATGCTACATTTCTCTAAATCTTTTCCCATGAAGAAACTAAGTCATCTATATCTTGGACTGCCTGAGGGTGATTACATTTTCAGCAAAATTTCATTTTGGGGTGAACTATTCCTTTAACTAGAAGTGATATCCTCTGGTCTCAACATATGCTGCACCATTTCAATGCAAACTCAATTATCTTTCACAATTGACTTTCACTTGCTTTGAAAATCACCCTGCCGCTTCAAACCTGTTGTCAAAGCAAATTTCAAACCGCTAGCGCGTGGCATCCAAATGACAGATGGCTGTACGGCTCCCCATGTGCTCACATTAGCAGGGGAAAAGGCTTTGGCATTTACGCTCTTCACAGCTCTTCAAAGAGTCCCATGTCACATTTTGTCCAACAGACATTAGCAGGGCTTTGTAAACAGAGAGCACGAGGGCGTCTCGCTCCCTACTGCACTAGCACACAGCGGGCGAACGGGACACAGGGCAAAGTGCTCTTGTGCTGATCCATCACAGATATAACAATAAAGCCTCAGTGCAAATACTGTACCTGCGCAGCATCATCTGACTCAATGTCCTCTTCTGCTCTCATTTTCGCTTTCCTCATATCAAGTCATCTACTTTTCAAAGAGCCTCAAGAGGAACCCATAATCCCTCTGGGACCCGCAATTCATTTTTGTCCTCTATAGAGGACAGTTTGTGTGTGTGTGAGTTTTGTGGGATTTTTCAGACATACCCAATTTTTTTAAAAAGGGAGCCATCACAATTTAAGTTCATGGAAAGAGGAAGTCAATAATGATGATGTACAAATATATTCGATATTGTAAAGTATTGCCAAAGTATTGCTTGATTGTATTTTTTTTCCACATGAATACTTTTGGCCAAAAATAAAATAAAACATTGCAATGTATGTTTGTTTTTCATTATACTAAACAAACAACTTATAATTAAAAAAAAAATTCATACACAAAAAAACATTCAAACACACACACACACACACACACACACACACACGCACTATATATAGAGTGACATTTGGCAACTCGAACCTTTAGCTCTCTTCGCAGATTTTCTATGGGATTAAGGTCTGGAGACTGGCTAGGCCACTCCAGGACCTTAATGTGCTTCTTCTTGAGCCACTCCTTTGTTGCCTCCTTTGGTGTTTTGGGTCATTGTCATGCTGGAATACCTATCCACGACCATTTTCAATGCCCTGGCCCTGACGGTACATGGCCCTGTCCATCGTCCCTTTCATGCGGTGCAGTTGTCCTGTCCCCTTAGCAGAAAAACACCCCCAAAGCATAATGTTTCCACCTCCATGTTTGACGGTGGGGATGGTGTTCTTGGGGTCATAGGCAGCATTCCTCCTCCTCCAAACATGCCGAGTTGAGTTGATGCCAAAGAACTGGATTTTGGTCTCATCTGACCACAACACTTTCACCCAGTTCTCCTCTGAATCATTGGTAAACTTCAGACGGGCCTGTACATGTGTTTTCTTGAGCAGGGGGACCTTGCGGGCATTGCAGGATTTCAGTCCTTCATGGCGTAGTGTGTTACCAATCGTTTTCTTGGTAACTATGGTCCCAGCTGCCTTGAGATCATTGACAAGATCCTTCTGTGTAGTTCTGGGCTGATTCCTCACCGTTCTCAAGATCATTGAAACTCCACGAGGTGAGCTGCTTGGCGATGGTCTTGTAGCCCATTCCAGCCTTGTGTAGGTCTACAATCTTGTCCCTGACATCCTTGCAGTGGCGGACTGGCCATCTGGAGCACCGGGAGCTGCGCGCGACTTGAAAGAGCTAAGGTAAGATGTAAGCAGCTAAACATGACGAGACAATTCAGCAATATTTGCCAACCGTTTAGTTAAACGACAGACATTAATTTTCAGGAATGCAAACTACTACTGGCCTTTTCACATTTCTCAGATTTGAATGCCGTTATTCGAGTCGTCACAATATAGGCAATAATGCAGTTTCAGCAGACATGAGATAAGAGTTAATCTGCTTTCTTCCGTGATTTCACGTGTTAAAAAAAAATAAAAAAATCGTTCTCAATCTTAATCTAGACCATTGTAAATCTGAAGACTTTTACTTTTGAGTACTGTGCATAGGAAAGTGATTTATATTATAGGCCTAATAAAAATATAATTTGCTTATTAATTCACATGCATTAGCCTATTTTATATACACACTGGTGGTTAAAAGTTTGAAATTTATTTATTTGAAAGAAGCTTGAATTTGATCAAAGTCGGAAAAACAATAGCATAATATTATTAAATATTACACTTAAAATAGTGGTTTTCTATTTACGATGTTTTAAAATGTAATTTATTTCTGTGATCAAAGCTGAATTTTCAGCATCGTTACTCGAGTCTTCAGTTTCCCTTCAGAAATCATTCTAATGCTGCCAAATTTTATTATCGGTATAATGGTTCTGTTAAAGAACAGCATTTATTTGAAATAGAAGTACTTTGTAATAAGTGTAAATATCTTTACTGTCACTTAAATCAATTTAATCAAAGTCCCTTTTTGTATTCTATAATCTTTGATTAATTCAACATTTTTGAAGAAAAATATTAATTTATAATTTTTAATCTTACCCAAGATTGAATGGTATCACATTTTCCACAAAAATATGAAGCAGCACAAGAGTTTTAAACATTCATAATAATCAGA
Source organism: Barbus barbus (assembly GCF_936440315.1). NCBI lineage: Eukaryota > Metazoa > Chordata > Actinopteri > Cypriniformes > Cyprinidae > Barbus > Barbus barbus. The sequence goes on along the minus strand of NC_136756.1, from coordinate 27,105,219 downwards.
CATGTTTCTTGAGCAGCAAATCAGCATATTATAATGATTTCTGAAGATCATGTGACACTGAAGACTGGAAATTCAGCTTTGATCACAGCAATCAATAACATTTTACTATATATTCACATAGAAGACACCTATTTTAAATTGTAACATTATATATTTCACAGTACTGTTTACTGTATTTTTCATTATCAAAATAATTTGTATACTCTTTTCCACAATTGGAGCTCTATTCCTTAAAATGATAGATGCCAAGCTCCTGCAAAAGGATAAATACTGTAAGAGGCACCATAAAAACAGTCCACATTCTGCACTATTCCAGTCTTCTAGACAATACCGGAGCATCGTGTCATATGGACTGATAATATTAGTATTTAACTTTAGAGATATTAAACTGTCCCTTGTAAAAATTATTTAAAGTTATTTACTATTTGCCATATACACCAGAAAAGACAAATTATAATGTCAAGAATATGCCACTCATTTATGGTGTGTTGCGGACCGGGTTTGGTGGGCCGCTCTGTGCCTAAAAGTCCAGGGCCACTTTTTGGCCCCAGTCCACCCCTGCATCCTTGGACATCTCTTTGGTCTTGGCCATGGTGGAGAGTTTGGAATCTGATTGATTGATTGCTTCTGTGGACAGGTGTCTTTTATACAGGTAACAAACTGAGATTAGGAGCTATCCCTTTAAGAGAGTGCTCTTAATCTCAGCTCCTTTCCTGTATAAAAGACAGCTGGGAGCCAGAAATCTTGCTGATTGATTGGGGATCAAATACTTATTTCACTCATTAAAATGCAAATCAATTTATAACTTTTTCTGATTTTTTGGTTGTTGTTATTCTGTCTCTCACTGTTCAATTGAATCTACCATTAAAATTATTGACTGATCATTGCTTTGTCAGTGGGCAAACGTACAAAATCAGCAGGGGATCAAATACCCCCCCCCCCCCCCCCCCCACTGTATTCCATAATGAATAGAAAGTATTCTTTATGTCATAACATCATAAATGCCATTACTATAACTTTTAATCAATATATATATATAAATAAAACACACACACACACGTTTGTTTTTGTGAAAAGTGGGGACATCCCATAGGCTTAATGGTTTTATACTGTACAAACATGCCCTACACCTACCCTACACCTAAACTTAGCCCTCACAGGAGACTGTACATTTCAACTTTCCCCCCAAAAAACTCACTCTGTATGATTTATAAGCATTTAGAAAAGTGGGGACATGGGTCAATGTCCTGAAAAGTCACCTTCACCTTGTAATACCTGTGTCATACCTGTGTCATTATACAAATTCATGTTATTATTTATTAGTCCTCATTTGTCACAAAAACACACACACACACACACACACACACACACACACAGTGTGTATATATAGCCCAAAAGGGAATGAATAAATATCATCTTAATGATGTAATATAATTTAGTGGAGTGTTTCATGTGGCAAAATGCTGAAACGCTCACATTATAATAAAATCATTACAGAGCCTGAAAGCAAAACCAAAAACAGATTTTTGAATAAAAAAACATACTTCCCCGTAGTGTCTTGTCTTCATTTTCAGGATAAATGTAAGCGGATGGTTAGTGGGGAGAGCTGTGGTCATGATTCCCTCTCACTGCATGGGTCTGGAACTGCATAAGAGTGAATAAATGATGACAGAATTTTCATTTTAGGGTGAAAAATCCCTTTAAACACAAGCCTAAAACGGATGAAATTGCTGATCCTTCATACGGAGGCTCTGAGGGGCTCCTCAAACCTTTGCCTGGCCAGAAAATATGACAATTTCACAGCTTTATTTCATTTTGGTGACTCTTGGCATGCTTTAACAGAAGAGCCACGACACGGCTCTCTCCAGCTGATGGGGTTAGTGAGTGTTTTCTTGATGTTATACTCTGCAATCTGATTTAGGACTCGGGAAGGTCACTGAGCATCTGTGGCCATCTCCAGATAAGAGCCACAATGGAGGAAAGTTAGCATAATAAAGTGAGTGACTGCTGCCCGCACTGCCAAGGACACCTCGTATCTGCACCAGCGAGACGCGGTCCACGTAGAGCTTCATTAAGATTAATGCAATGCAAAGTTCTCGAATGAATGTGACAGATAAGAGAGATAAAGAGACAGATTCTCTGTCACGTATCCAGAATGACATTCCATGGTGCCAAACACTTCTTCAAAATAGATTTGACCCCTTTCTCTACGAGCACTGCTTTGACCATGAGGTTTAAATGTAATAGGATATAATCCTCAATATTATGAAGGTACTTAGCTATTAAACTGGAGCATTATTTCCTCGTGCATGACACATCCTTGACCCGCAGGGCTACTTGTCTTTGTGGAGGAATAAGAATGAACATTTTTTAGGTTAATCTCTCTTGAGCTTGAGCTTCATGCAGAGCACAACAGTAAAATCATGTTTAAAACTACCAAAACAAATCTGTAAACAGTGATAACACATACTAATCTGATCAAGAAGCTATTTATGCTATGGAAGCTTATTTCTGTCACAGGATAAAAAAATTAAATAAATAAAAAGTGACTTTTTAATGGCATTTCTCTGTTTATATCTTACAATACAGACTTTTTTTTCAGAATATAAATCAAAGTTATGAGAAGAAGAGTCAGAATTGTGAGATATATTAAAAAAGACAAATGTGACACGTAAACTCAGAATTCAAAGAAAAATGTAAAAATTGTGAGATATAAACACAGAATTGCAAGATACAAATTCAGAATTGCAATATAATCTTGCAATTCTGAGAAGACTGGAATTGTAAGATATAAACTTGCATACATTTATGAGAGAAAATCAGAATTGTGAGATTAAGCTTCATAGTTATGGGTTTTATTTTTTTTATCCCATAGCGGGAAAAAATTGTCATGTGTAAATTTGGAATTCGCAAGAAAGAAAAGTTTACATCATGCAATTCAGATTTTGTTCTTGTAATTTTGAGTTTATCTTCTAAAATTCAGACTTTTCTTCTCAGAATTGCAACTTACAGTATATCTTGCAATTCTATCATATTACGAAAAAAAGTCAGAACTGTGAGCAAGTAGTATTGCATGATAAAACATCGGAATTACCTTTTTTATTGCATGGGCTTCCATGTATATATGCTTAGAAGACACAAGTATATATTTTTTATTAAATAAAATAAATAATTAAAAAAATCTATATTGAAGTAGCACAGCAGGATTAACCATTAGGACACTCTGTTTGTCCAACTAATGGCTCATGGGAAAACCTGTTCGAAAATAATCATTATTAGTTTTGCAATTTCATTTTGAGACACTAGTAGCGCTGAAAGAATACATCAACTTTGATATATATGTTTGTTTTTATTCTTTTCAGTATTCCTGCCATTTACTGGAATCCTTTCCTGTTACTCAGTCCTGGTAGGCTTTTCTTTGCCTTTATCTGTCACTACGTTTCTTTTTGGCACTTACGCAATCACACCTCAAAGATGCATTGTGTGTGAAAGAGAAGATGACTTTTAGCGGGGCAACTAAATAGACACTTTTGCATTTCTAAAACGCATGCTACACCATTTGTTCTGTGAAAAGCTGTTTATAAAACCTTTCTCCATTAGGCCCATCTTCTTTTTTAATACTTACCTTTACTTCTCACTTTTGAAAGTTTCAGAGAGTGCATTTTATGTTGCGGGAAAGAAAATCAATTCATCTTGAAGAACATGAAGTAGTTTGTTTACAGGAACAAATCTATTGACGCATCAAGACATTCTTCTCGCTTTAAAGGATGAGTAATTTTGTGTGTCAGTATCACACAGTATCACACCAGACACAAGGTCTTGATGGAACAAAACTCAACTTCAGATAAAAACACTAGTAGGAAGTGTGCATAAAAAATAAAAATAAAAGAAATCTAAATCAAAATCTCTCAATCCATTATCTTATTTTTCATTTTGGCACACACTGTTATTTTTCCACATACGGACACAGGCTCACCATCATAGAACTTTGAACTATTTCAGGAGTTCGCCTGCCCATTCAGCCCTGCCAGATAAGGGTAAACAAACTTGGCTTGGTGTTCGCGAAGGAGGCTTGAACTCGAGACTCGGCTCGAGCTCTGAGTAAGAAATCCCTTGATGATACGGTGTGGATAAAGAAAAGGGAGGAGAAGGGGTGGTGGAGGGATGCTGGAAGAATAGCCTCTTGAACAGAACGATGACTGCTGTTTATATATGGTCGTAATGATGATTGGCAGGACTGGATGATTAGGCTCCTCCCGAACCTAAGTTGTGAACTTCATTTATTGGGTCAACACTACTTCATAATACAGACCCATTATGAAAATGTTATAATTATATAATTATATTATTATATATTTTTTTTGCATTGTGACACTTTCATGACTACTAAACACCGTTCCTCCAAATTCCCATTATTGCAATGCGTGTAGACATATTTCTCAAGTTTTGTGTGTCATTGTCACCATTGTAAATAATTCTCATTAGATTGCTGTACTACAGATTTTTTTTTCTAAATCAGTGACTATATTGACTATAATCAATGGCATATTTTATAGGGGAACTTTTTTTTGGTCAATTTAAATAATAAATAATAATAGTAATATTTAATATATTATGTTTAAATCTCATATGTAGTCATGCATTTTTTATGACTTCATTTTTGATCTTCATACTTGAATGCAATGTAAGTGGCTTTGGATAAAAGCGTCTGCTAAATGTAAATATATATATATTCTAATATATTTTTTAAAAATATCACATTATACACACACTCATTAGATTACTGTATTACAGCATTGTATTAATCAGTGACTAAATTAGCATAAATTAAACCTTTTTTTTACAATCTAACTAAACAATTTATATTCTTAATATATTGATTTTATATATGCATATATCTTAAATAGTCATACATTTTCATGACTACATGTATATACACAGTATATATAAAACTGTATTTTTTAATCAATGACTATTTAAATCAGCATATCTTAAAGGCTGGACAATACATTTCTTGCTATTTAAATAATTGTAGTATTTACTATATTGCGATATAATACATGTATACTGTATATCTCATCATGTGTAAACATACATGTTAAAACACTAATATTTAATTGGACTGCCTTTAGTTTTGATTACATTGTGCATTTGTTGTCGTGCTATTGTTTCGACAGCATTATGCACTATCACATTTATTTTGAAGAGTAGCATTCATTTTTTATCTTGTTTTGACAATGGGAGAGTCAAATACTCTGTAAAGCACATCCTAAAGACTTTCATTCATTTAGGTTTAAGAGCAGGACTCTGTGTTGTCAATTCATACATGAAAATGATTGCCCATGCTCACTGAACCACTGTTTCACAATTTGGGCCCAATGAATCTTGACATTGTCATCCTGGAAAATGTACATGGGTATATCGCCCTACATAGTTGTTTGAGAAATAAAAATCTACACACTGCATCATTTAGGCTTAAAAGAACTGTTGTCAAATATACAACATACCAGAACAATTATAATAATCTAATATTAGAATACTAATCCCTACAATAATGATTTGATCCTTAAAAATACATGACTTTGCTTATTTTTTTATTTTTTTTTAAAATGTTGCCGACAAGTTACATGAGACTTGTCCACTAACTAACCTTGGCTCTGAAAGGTATCCAGGCAGTGACTCGAACGGAACGAGGAGCCTTTGAAAGAGGACAAGGGCCTGTTCAGACGAGTTTAAAAATAAACCTGATGGAAGTAGGACTGGTGCCATTCTGTAGGTCCACATCCTGTCTGACTGCCGCTCTGCAGAGTAATCGGAGAGGTGGCAAAGCATTCTTACTCTGTTTTTTTTCCTTCAGCTTCCCCGGGGAAATCAGTGGCTTTCAGAGCCACCCTGCCTGGAGCCCTGTCCCTGCGGCTGGTTGTGACAGGACCTCGTACCCAACCATGAGACAGCAAAGAGACTGGGGAAGAGATAGTTGGCTTCCACTGCAGTACACCAACTAAAAAAACAGAGCACCATCCACCCGGAGCTGATCCGAGCTATCAGTCAATCTGTAGATGTGCACTGAGCTCTGAACCCATCAGACTCCAACTGCTGCATCCTAAATAACTCTCAACAGCTGTTTGTGATAAAGGTAATTCAACCAAGAATGAAAAATTAGTCATCATTTACTCATGTAGTTTCAAACTAAAAGATTTTCAAGTCAAATGAGCCAATATTTTCTTCACAATAGAACATAGATAACATAAGTGTTTAAACAGAAATTATATGCACAAAATTAGCTCATTTCAAATTTGATGCCTGCTACAGGTCTCAAATAGTTGGGGCGGGGGCATGTTTACCATGGTGTAGCATCTCCTCTTCTTTTCAAATCAGTTTGAAGACATCTGGGCATCAAGGTTATGAGTTTCTGGAGTTTTGGTGTTGGAATTTGGTCCCATTCTTGCCTGATTTAGGTTTCCATCTGCTGAAGAGTTTGTGGTCGTCTTTGACGTATTTTTTGTTTAATGATGCGCCAAATGTTCTCTATAAGTGAAAGATCGGGACTGCAGGCAGGCCAATTCAGCACCCAGACTCTTCTACTACGAAGCCATGCAGTTGTAATAGCTGCAGTAAGTGGTTTTGCATTGTCCTGCTGAAATACACGTCATCTGTGGTTTTGCATTGTCCTGCTGAAATACACGGAGCATATGTTGCTCTAAAACCTTTATATACCTTTCAGCATTCATAGTGGCTTCCAAAACATGCAAGCTGCCCATACCATATGCACTTATGCACCCCCGTACCATCAGAGATGCTGCCTTTTGAACTGAACGTTGATGACACGCTGGAAGGTCTCCCTCCTCTTTAGCCCGGAGGACATGGCATCCGTGATTTCCAACAAGAATGTCAAATTTCAACTTGTCTGACCATAGAACACTTTTTCACTTTGAAACAGTCTATTTTAAATTAGCCTTGGCCCACAGGACACAAAGGCGCTTCTGGACTATGTTCACGTTCACATATGGCTTCGTTTTTGCATGATAGAGCTTTAGTTGGCATCTGCAGATGGCACGGCGGATTGTGTTTACCGACAGTGGTTTCTGGAAGTATTCCTGGGCCCATTTAGTAATGTCAATGACAGAATCATGCTGATGAGTGATGCAGTGTCGTCTGAGGGCCTGAAGAACATGGGCGTCCAACAAAGGAGATTTCTCCAGTTTCTCTGAATCTTTAGATGATGTTACGCATTGTAGATTATAAGATTTACAAAGCCTTTGTAATTTGACATTGAGAAACGTTGTTTTTAAAGTATTCCATAATCTTTTTACGCACTCTTTTACAGATTGGAGAGCCTCTGCCCATCTTTACTTCTGAGAGACTCTGCCTCTCAGAGACATCCCTTTTATTGCTAATCATGTTACAGACCTCATGTCAATTAACTTAATTAATTGCTAGATGTTCTCCCAGCTGAATCTTTTCAAAATTTCTTGCTTTTTCAGCCCTTTGTTGCCCCCGTGCCAACTTTTTTGAGTCCTGTAGCAGGCATCAAATTTGAAATGAGCTCATTTAGTGGATAAAAGTGTAAAATTTCTCAGTTCAAACAGTTGTTATGTTCTCAATGTTCTAGTTTATAGTTCTAGTTTTCATTTTATTCAAATTTAAAAAACGTCCCAATATTTCCAGAATTTGGGTTGTACATTATATATACTGTATATACACTGTATAGTAAATACACATTCAAATAACATTATATGTTGGGTAAAAATAAAGTTATTTGAATGTTGTAAGAAATGTGTTCATAACCTAAATTAGTTACCTGTTTTCAACATTAACAATAATTAGAAACGTTTCCTGAGCAGCAAATCAGCATATCTGAAGTGATTTCTGAAGTATCATGTGACAATTAAGACTGGAGTAATGATGCAGAAAATTCAGCTTTGCATCAATGCAGCTTTAGAGAGCGGAAGAGACTTCTTTCAGAGACATAACAAAAACCCAACCTCAAACTTTTAAATGTTAAGGTAAGGTTTTCTATTATGTCCTGTATTGTTCTGGGAGAGATGTTCTTTCTCCCTTTTCTCTCTCTCGCCTCACTCTCACCTCACAGGACCTGTGATTGGACCACGCTTCTGTCAATCATCAAATCTACTCGAAGCTTTGAGGACCAATCAGACGTTAGTGGGCATGTATAAAGACTTCGATGCGAGTTCGGGAGGAGCGTTTGCTTTTCATTTGTTTGCTCTCCCAAGTTTACTTTGGTGTTTGCTCCAGTTTTTGCTGTAATTTTCTGAGCTTGAGTTGTGTGTTTGAGTTTTCTCCACGTGAAACTTTACTGTTCATTGGCTGTGATGCTGTGACTCGACTCTCAGTTTATCCAAGTTTATTCAAGTCCTTTTCCGACACATAGTGATGGGACCAGTTCAGCATGTCACGTGACTTACATCTAAAAACACTAGTTTATGAGCGAGTGCCATTTTCTGTATTTGTTTGTCAGTCATTATAGTTAGTGGCGTTCTACGCTGAAGATGTAATTTTCTTTGATTTCTTTGTTTAGCTTAGTTTTGATTGGTGCTAGTTAGTGTTTTTGTTTTTGAAAATTAATTTTCTTTTCTTTAGCACCGCTCTTGTCCCTCACTTTTGTTGTCTTCAATCTATTACATTTGTACATAATTATTAAATAGATATTTGTTGGTTTGTTTGAAGGTAATTTTGCTTTGTTTATATTATTATTGGGAGCTTTGTAATATTGAATTATTTCTCACTAAACGCAATCTTTATATTCAGTTTTGCTTCTGTCTGCTTCTTAATTGAACACACCTCACCTCCACAGTAGAGACAAGTGTTTTAAGCTTAAATATCCTTTTACTTATTAAATGTTTTGTGTTACCTCCCAAAATCCTAGACGCCAAATAATTACCAGATAGCAAAAATAATTTGGGCCAAAACACACACACACAATACATATCTAGAATTCAAATACAATTTGTTTATTTGTACAGTGCTTTTCACAATACATATTTCAATGCAGCTTTACAGAAACTGCATATTTCTTTGTTACAAATAAAAAGAGTAATGTCCAATGTTGGGTAAGTTACTCTAAAAAAAACATGAAACAGTTATTTTAATTCTTTCATCAATTATTCTGGTCACACTTTAGATTAGGGTCCAATTCTCACTATTAACTATGAGTTTTGCCTCAAAATACTCCTAATTACTATTTATTAATACGTAGTAAAGTAGTTGTCAAGTTTAATAATTGGGTCAGATTAAGGATTTATAATAAGGTCTTGCAGACATTAATATGTGTTTTTTAAGTAATAATAAACAGCCAATATCCCAGAAATATTCATGCTAATAACCAATTTTATATCACAGGGAAAGTTCTTACAAATGTGTGTCACCATTGTGTGCTTGAGTTGGTTGTAGTTGTTCGAGTCTTCTGCAATGCCGTTGTTGAGGTGAATGCGAGTCCTCCATCTGACTCCACAGCTTAAAGACAGTTACCTCCTTTTCGCTGTCCCTAAAAAAAGATTAAATGTGGAAAAAAAGTTATTCCCATTATATTTACACACACACACACACACACACACAAGGTCAAAAGTTTACATACTCCTTGCAGAATCTGCTAAATGTTATTCATGTACAAGCTTTATTTCCAGACGTGGTCAAAAATACAGGCATGGTCAAAACATTGGCAAACAAGTATAACACAGACAAGACGAAGAGTAATCCTAGGGCAAGCGTGGGTCTTTGATCAGCAAACAATATCCAGCGGGCTTGAGAAGAGGGGTAATCCAATAACGTGAGCAATAATCCAAACGAGGTACAAACAGGGTCCGAACGGCGAGACAAGAGTAAATCCAAGATACACTTGCAGGAATAAGGAAACAGGGCAACACAGAATGACGAGACTTACTAGGACTGGACACTAGACTCAGTAAAACAGCTATCACTAAGTGAGTGATAAACGCAGAACAGTACATGAGACTAAACAGAAACACAGAACCATTGTGTGCTTGAGTTGGTTGTAGTTGTTCGAGTCTTCTGCAATGCCGTTGTTGAGGTGAATGCGAGTCCTCCATCTGACTCCACAGCTTAAAGACAGTTACCTCCTTTTCGCTGTCCCTAAAAAAAGATTAAATGTGGAAAAAAAGTTATTCCCATTATATTTACACACACACACACACACACACACACACACACACACACAAGGTCAAAAGTTTACATACTCCTTGCAGAATCTGCTAAATGTTATTTTTTTTTTCCAAAGTAAGAGGGATCATACAAAATGCTTGTTATTTTGTAGTACTGACAGGGCCGCTGCTGGCCAAATAGGTGCCCTAAGCAGGATTGCATTGTTGTGCCCCCTCCCTCAAATATTATGGAAGTAAAAAAAACAAAACAAAAAAACACCTACTATAGGGGTCAAAATAGAACTTTATTAAAATATAAAAGTAAATAAATTGTATTATTTACAAAGTACAACTGTGTTATGAAGCCAACGGAGTTGTGAGATGTACGGATCCATGTACAAGCTTTATTTCCAGACGTGGTCAAAAATACAGGCATGGTCAAAACATTGGCAAACAAGTATAACACAGACAAGACGAAGAGTAATCCTAGGGCAAGCGTGGGTCTTTGATCAGCAAACAATATCCAGCGGGCTTCAGAAGAGGGGTAATCCAATAACGTGAGCAATAATCCAAACGAGGTACAAACAGGGTCCGAACGGCGAGACAAGAGTAAATCCAAGATACACTTGCAGGGATAAGGAAACAGGGCAACACAGAATGACGAGACTTACTAGGAAGTGATGATAAACGCAGAACAGTACACGAGACTAAACAGAAACACAGAATGGCTCGGTAAGGCAGCTAACACTAGGGGAGTGCTATACACAGAACAATACTCGGCAATCTGTGAAAGGATGTCCATGGTTTATGTAGGGTGTGTGATTGTATAATGATTCTCAGGTGTGAGCCAGTCATTGAGACAGCTGTGTGTACTTAGAGAAATGAATGATGGGAAATGCAGTCCAGGGTAAAATGTAACAGTCTGTGTGGTGTGAGAGGCAATATTATGGAAGAGCGACCTCTGATGGTGAGTGGACGGAAGATCACGAACCAGATTCGTGACAAACTGTAGCTCAGTTACCTATGGCTATGACTTTATTTATTAATACAGTTGTCTGATTGATTTTATTGTCTCAAGCATTCAGAAATCAGACAAAAGAAAATTAAGCATTTTATACGATAAAACCATGGTTAATTTTTGCAAGGAATGTGATGTCCATGTTTTTTTGTTGTTGTTGTTGAAGAAATTATATAATAGCCTATTAAACCATTTTATTTTGTAAACCACATTTAGTCTTGTTTTTATTCGTCAACAATATTGCATTATATATTTAATTATAGTCATCATCACATGACCAGCATTTACTTTGCGTCTCGTTTTCGTCACGTGATAAAGGTTCGTTGACGACGATATTTAGTTATAATCTTCGTTGACGAAAGCAACACTAGTGTGAACTTATTTGAAGGAGCGTTTCTCCAGAAAGCTGCCAGCCACAATCGGCCCTAACAAACAGTTTGTTATGAACAGCACTTGTTGTAAAATTATCAAGCACTAAATATTATCAATACTCAATTATAAATCGTGGAACTCAAATGACTGGAATAACTCAAACTCCACTGAAGACTAAAAAAAAAAAGAAAAAAAAGGGACTCACTTAACTATTTGACAGTCCCGGCTCTCAGGTGGAACCTGAAATTGAAACAAATTGTTATATAGTGTTGCTGGACAATTTCTCAATTCATTTACTCAATTAACATGGAGCATACCGTTAACAGAAATTATTTTGTCAAAGATTTTATAAATAAAAACCATACCAAACAATATAATGTAATACACATCTGTCTCCTCAGTGCCCCTTTGTTTCTATCATTCAGGATGCGCCTGAAAGTGTTCTGCCTGCTTATTCAAGGGGACTGGGTTGGTCAAAATTTGGACACATTACTCTTTTTAATGTTTTTGAAATAAGTCTCTTATGCTCATCAAGCCAGTATTTATTTGATCAAAAATACAGAAAAACTGCAATATTGTGAAGCATTAAAATGTTAAATAATGGTTTTCTATTTTAATATACTTCAAAATATAATTTATTGCTTTGATCAAAGCTGTATTTTCAGCATCATTACTCCAGTCTTCAGTGTCACATGATCCTTCAGAAATCATTCTCATATACTGATTTGATACACAGTTGTGCTGAATAATTTTTTGGGAAACTGTGATACTTCTTTTCAGGATTTATTGATGAATAAAATGTTAAAAAGAAAAGCATTTATTTATTCAGCTTTGCCATCACAGAAATAAATTATATTCATATTTCTCATATTTTTCTTTATGAATATATTATAAAATGTAATTTTATTATTCGTATTATAATTTGATGTATTCCTGTAATCAAAATGGAATTTTCAGCATCATTACTCCAGTCTTCAGTGTCACATGATCCTTCACAAATCATTCTAATAATCTTATTTGCTGCTCAAGAAACATTTCTGATTATCATCAATGTTGAAAAAAGGTTATGGTATGCTCCTTAATATATGCAGAAACCATGATATACAACCAAAATATATTTCAAATAAATGATGTTATTTTGAACTGTCTATTCACCAAAGAATCATAACATTGTTTAGAGGAAATATTAAGCAGCAAAAACAGTTTTATATGACTAATAATAACCATTATTCATAACTGAACCAATACAAATCCAGCACTAAACATATTAGAATGATTTCTGAAGGATGATGCACAGAAGACTGCAGTAATGATGCTGAAAATTCACAGGAATTAATTGCAATTTAAAATATATTCAAATATATTGTAATAATATTTCACAATATTACTTTTATCAAATAAATGCATGTAGCCTTGCACATAAACATTAACATTGCTAGCCCATCACTAGGCCTAATTACCATGCGGTCAGTATCTAAAAAGGACTAAAAGCACCAAAAATGTAGTTCATGCACAAGTATTCTGAAATATAGACCAAATTTTTTTTAGCTTATACTGTGATGCATAAGGTTTGACATAAAATACAGTGCACTATTTATATGAAAAAATTGGTCATACTGAGTTGTTCATCTTCATTATACAAAAAAAAAAAAAAAAGGTTATTGATAATCTGTCATTTTGTGTTCCACAGAAGAAAGTCAGTCACAGGTTTGGAACAACATGAAGCTGAGGAAATGATTAATCAACAGTTCCCAGGTTACATTCCGCTAATTATCCTGGAAATGCTTTTAATCGTTTACTTTTCTGGAATATACGTATATTGGCAACTTACATCACACACCTGTAATCCATGGTTTTGGTTGCCAAAGCAGCACTTGCCCCATCTGCCTGGCACATATGCAGTCCTGAGGCCATCCTTTGCCAGGAGAAACCGGTTTAAGAAATATCCAGGGGCCGTTGAGCTGTCTTACCTCCAGCGTCATGTTCACATGTTCATAATAACATTACACGCTCGCCACACATCCCTGGAGTAAATGTGTCACACGTGCATATGTGAATCCGATTAGATGAATAACATCAGTATGGGCTTATTGTACCATATATAAACACTTTAAATGTATAATAGTGCGACTGGAGAAACAGACAATGTTTGACACCATGTGGAAGGAAATCAACTTCAACCCAAGTCCAATTCATCTCACGGCAAGAGCCCGGAAACAAGTTAGCTTGCAAATTAGATCTGCTGCATTCATATCTCGTAATATCTTGTAATATGCATAATATAGACTCAAATAGCTTTCGCCTCACAATTACATGATAGAACGTGTCTGCCACGAGTGTGTAGCGGAAAGTCTCTCGTCTTCATTTATATCATTTGAGCTTTCCAATTTAAGTTTTTCATATAATTACCTTGACTGATTGTAAAAAGGAGACTGTTCCAAAGTGCTGAATGAAACTATTTCTTATTGCATTCATGGCAAATGTAGTCAATGAAGCTGAAAAGCCAGTAAAGCATCTTGTGAAAAAGCTGTGCCCATTAAATTTCAGAACTCAAAGGAAAACAGCTGAGGCTTAATTTGGATGCGATGAGAACAGCAGAACTTATGCAGGATAAAGGAAGTTTTGATCCTACTTTAACAAGTTAAGGGAATAGTTCACTCAAAAAGGAAAATTCAGTCGTCATTTACTCACCTCATGCCATTCTAAACCACATGATGGTATTTTTTGTGTCAAACACAAAAAAAGAAATGCTGAACCATCTTTTTGTTTAATTTCAGCTAGTTGCAAATTTTTTAATATGAAAAAATTTAAGAGCTCAAATAATATATGTTAATATGCTAAATATGTTTTATTATCTCAATTGTATTAAAATAACACTGGAGTAAACAATGACAGTTTTTAATTTTGTTTGAACTTTTCTTTAAATATTCTGAAATGTAGTTCAAAGGAATCAAATATGCCCAAGTTCTCTCTATGCCAATATCTGGCATGAAACATCACTTTTTAACGCAGTTACGAGGTCATTTTATAAACGAACTCACTTCAAACAGGTGCACCAGGTTGTAATGAAAGAAAGGCCTCATTTTGTAAAACTGCAATGTGGTTTCAGAGTCATCTGGGACAAAACCTGAGCTGTGTTAAAAGCCTTGACTATTGTATCAGCTCCATTCGGCTTGTGATCATCTCCACCGATACTGAAGCATTACAGACAGTGTTGAATTCAGATGAAAGTCTCAGGGTTTCAATCGCTAGCTTTCATACTGAATAATTACTCTTGCTTTATGTTTTGCACGGTGCTGTGGGTCTAAATCAAGAAATGATAAACATGAAATGCAGCAATTATTTAAGGTGATATCTATGACATCAATCAACATTTTTATGGGAAGATGAACGCACCATAAGATAAGAGTGTTTCAATTATGATCAGTAAAAATAAATAAATAAAAATTTTTGTTTGAGTATACATGTGTGAGAGCAATGCAAACTGGTGTTCATGCATAATGCAAGTAGGAACATAAGGGGAAAAATCCTACTGAATAAATTCAGAAAAGAGAAAGCCTTGATTTTTCCCTGTTTAATGTCATGTGAAGGGCTAAAAGAACAGAGAAATTGAACAGAACAATAATGATCTTGTCCTATGCATGATCATTTTTTCCTTGAACAAAATATATTTTAAATATATGCTAACCAGTGCAGCTCAAAAAAATATAGTTTTGAAATTGAAAATATATTTAGTATCAAAGATTTGGATGGGAAGTGGTGTGTGGCCAAGTATGGTGACCCATACTCGGAATTTGTGCTCTGCATTTAACCCAAGTGTACACACAGTAGTGAACATACACCTGGAGCGTCTGTCTGTCTGTCTGTCTGTCTATCTATCTGCCCAATGACAAAGAAATGATCAGTCTATAATTTTAATGGTAGGTTTATATGAACAATTAGAGACAGAATAACAACAACAACAACAACAACAAAAAAAAAATCCAGAAAAACACGTTTCAAAAAAGTTATAAATTGATTTGCATTTTAAAGGGATACTCCACCCCAAAATGAAAATTTTGTCGTTAATCACTTACCGCCACGTCGTTCCAAACTTATAAAAGCTTTGTTTGTCTTCTGAACACAATTTAAAATATTTTGGATGAAAACTAGGAGGCTTGTGACTGTCCCATCAACTGCATAGTCAATTGCGCTGTCAAGGTACGCAAGTAGCGTACGCTCTTGTGTGTCAGCTGCGCCACAAGGATACGTCTTCTTGTTTATGCTTTGAATTGAATGAAAACAGCGCATCCGTGTGGCACGGCTGACACACAAGAGCATACGCTGCTTGCGTACCTTGGTGAATATTCTCCAAAATGGGGCTCCAAAATGACACTGAGGAGACAAATTGTTGAATAAAGTCGTCGTTTTGTTTTTTTTGCGCAGAAAAGGTGTTCTCGTAGCTTCATTCAATTCAGATTGAACCACTGATGGCAGATGAACAATTCTTACGATGCTTTTCATACTTCTATGGACCTTGACAGTGCAATTTACTATGTAGTCAATGGGACAGTCACAAGCCTCCCGGTTTTCCTCCAATATATCTTAAATTGTGTTCCAAAGACGAACAAAGCTTTTACGAGTTTGGAACGACATAAACGTTCTGGAGGTCTGGAGACTGGCTAGGCCACTCCAGGACCTTAATGTGCTTCTTCTTGAGCCACTCCTTTGTTGCCTCCTTTGGTGTTTTGGGTCATTGTCATGCTGGAATACCTATCCACGACCATTTTCAATGCCCTGGCCCTGACGGTACATGGCCCTGTCCATCGTCCCTTTGATGCGGTGCAGTTGTCCTGTCCCCTTAGCAGAAAAACACCCCCAAAGCATAATGTTTCCACCTCCATGTTTGACGGTGGGGATGGTGTTCTTGGGGTCATAGGCAGCATTCCTCCTCCTCCAAACACGAAAATGGCGGATTGCTTTACGGCAGCAACTGATGCATGTGCAGAGTTATCACACAACAGTGAATTAAACTCGCTTACCTAGGCGGCTCTAAAATCACAAAAATACACAAACCTACATACAATTGCTTTCATCGTTTGTTGAGTTTCAAAGCAGTTTCCCCCATCACTGCTGTACACGTGTTACATCAGTCAGGCTGCTATAGTGTAAGTTTAATCTGAGTTTTGCTAAGGTCTTAAACGGAATGTTCTCTTCTTCTATCCGTTTTTCCTCATACATCACAAGGATTCACTGTGGCACAGCGGTCATGTTTTTGCAGAGATACAGACTCTTGAATTAGTCTCTGTCTTTTCATGAGATGGTGAATAATGGATCATTCTGCAAACACCATGACAAATATCCCTTGAGTTTTCATGAAAAGGATTTAAATGTTCAAAAAACTTCATAAAAGACACCATTATACAATAGCATTTTATTAAATTATATAACATGTTTGTATTCTATATTTCTTTAGTTTCAGTTTACAGCTATTGAGTGAGTATGTATTTCATTTTATTATTGAATTATTTTACTTTATTTGACCCATTTTCCCGGGATAGAATTAGTTAATAATAATAATAATAGCTGTGAAAAAGTTTCTTTTGTCATGATTTCATGTATCTTAATTAGTGTTAATGTTAAACATGTATAGGCTATTTGGAGAATACAAGAAATCCAAGCTTGTAAATATAGATTTTGTTAGTCAAAAATGATCAGGATGGAAGTTATCAATTTATATATGACATATGAAAATTATTAAATAAATATTACAGAAATTATGTGCATAATCTAAAATGAATATTTACGAGCCAATTTTGTGATGTCATAAATTGTTTCCACAACTAAGTGACATCAGTGAGATGCTGTGAGTCAGTGGAGGAGAGAAAGTCCGTTTGGCACGATTCTAACAATGCACTTGTTTGTCCAAATGCCTGAGAAAGACGCTGATGAAGCAATTTCTACTGCGCCTGGATTCAGGAACTTTTGTCCACATTCTCTTCAAAACTAGGTCCTGTGAATAAAGCAGAAGCAAATTGAAATCTAATAGTCAACAGGGACGAGGCGCTTACTGCCTATAAAGTACAAAAGACATTTGTTAGCGTGCTGCTGTAAGGGCCTTTAGCATCTTTACAACATGGGTTCTTTTCTCTCCTGTCCTCTCCGCTTATGGACGCTTTGCACCATTGACGACTGCTTCCCTCAGGAATAAATCTTAATGGGCGAAGAATTTGAGAATTTGAAGTCTCAGGGTGAGAGCCCAAATGTCAAATTGAGCGAGTACAAGTGTCCGTGATTGAAGATGATCAAACTGACAGTACAAAGCCGAAGGTTTTGATGGATGCACACGCTATAATGAACTGTAATAGATGAAACACCATACTGAACAAGGAAGAATGCATAACCATTCATCACCGACAAGCCGTTTTTGCTTTTAACTTTACTGGAGCGTACTTCTGCTTCTTTAAGGTCCTTAATGTTCTGGATTGGTGCATTTTTAGCTTGCTGTATTCATTTGATAGTTGTATTTTTTCTTCCTTTTCTTTGTGGAACGAGTGACTGAATGAAAATAACTAAACTAAATGAAATGTAAGGGGCTGTTCATATGGGAGGTTTTCTGGAAAACAGCTAGATGGTGCACAGTAGACACATTAAAGGGATAGTTCACCCAAAAATTAAAATTATGACTTATTTTTTTTTTCTGTTGAAAAAGAACCGATATTTTGAAGAATAATTGGTAACCAAACTGTTTTGGTTCCCATTAACTGCCACAGTGGAATATTTTAAAGTGGAATGTAACTTACAAATGTATATTTTACATACTAAGTTTCTCTTCAAACTTGCTGTGGCATTTTAAAATATGGTGCTCACGGTGTCAGATGGTAAAAAAACAACATGTAGACATGTAAACAGTTTGTAAACAGCCACCAAGTCTTCTACATAATAGCATGTTGGCATGTTGTAGTAGCTCAATAGAAAATAAGACACAGTCAGACATATTAAAAAAACAAATTTACGCTTTATAACTGTTGAATAGACAAAATGAAATATTTTGACCTCATTGCTAAGATACAGGGAAACACAGTCAAATGCTTAAAATAATCATCACAATCTTGGCAATCAAGTATTGCATTGAAGGGGTTGGGAGAACGTAAAACGTAAAAGTATATACTGGTTATCATCTTTTTTTTCCTCACATAAATACTTGTATAAAAACATTTGGTTGGAAAATCACTGTAATCATTATTGGAGGACAGGTGTTTGACGCACCGTCCCACCTGACAGATGCATCGAACATATGCTGCAATTCTGTAAAATCGCAAAGGAAAGTACATTTTTTTTTAAATCAAAGTTATTTTCAAACAGCAGGCTAATATTCTAACACAGCCATCTTCTCTGTCTTTTTCCATTCGCACTTTCATGCATCCACACTGACACACACACACACACACACACACACACACACACACACACACACACACACACACACACACACACACACACACACACACACATCCAATGCTTGTATGCTTCCTCCTGGATTAAAGATAAGGCTCTTCTTCTAGGTAACAAGATTGTGTTTCTGTAGAAGCAAAGACATCTTTGTTTTAATTTACATAATATGTACAAGACAGGTAGTCCAGTCTGGGAAGTCTTTCACTTTATAGTGTCTCTAAGTCACTCCCACTGTCTTTATTTGTACAGCGCCAGCTGGAATGTGAGTTGTGGCAAAACAGAAAAGGAATCCATTTCCATGTAATTTAATGGAGCATCCGAGAATCTCCGAAATACGGCACAATGTCCAATGGATGATGATACCGGGACAGAGGTGCAAGATGATGATGATAGTACAGTTTATGGTACTAACGTAGTACACCACAACATACATCCACTTTGTTAATGGGTATAAAAAGGTAGGGTGTCCATATGTCCTCGTTTTCCATTCAGGATTTCTAAATTGCCAAACATGTGCTGGTTTTGGCTTTGTTTTCATGTTGACGCGCTCTCTACAGTCCTCATACATTATATGGACACGTATTTGCCTTGCTTTGACCGTTCTCTGTGGATCCTGCCTCTTGCACACCACGATTAGTCGATTATGTACAATGCCTGCACGCTATTGGTCAAACTGCTCATTACCTTCAGCAAGTATGAAAGCAAAAGCAAAACAAAGCCCAAACCTGGACATTTAAGACAATTTAGAAATAAAAAAGAGGACTTATAGTGACCCTAATATAGGACACGGCCAATAGGCTTCCAGAACGAATGTGGGTCATTCCTGCTATGCTGGACATTTTCATGTCCTCAAAAAATGTTAATTGTGTCCTTGCTTTCCGTACTGTTATTTGTGTGGAAAACTTCTTGTCATCATCCTCCAGGAAGTGACATCATTTTGGAGTGGGGGGGGGGGGGGGGCAACATCTTGGTTGATTGAATCACAAAAATAGTGCAATATCAACAGTTTGAAGAAAAAAAAAAACTCCTCACATTTAGTTTCACACCATAATCTTGAAATAAGCGTGTCATAATTACGTTTAAGTGCCTGATGTCGATCTGAAAGTCTTCAAGACCATTTCATAGAAGTACTTTGTGAAATTTTAGCATATTCATATGTATTTTTAACAGTTCGACAAGGCCTAACAGGAATGACCCAGGTGTTAACATCCGAAAACTGAAAAGAAACTCAATATGAAAACCTCACTGATTGTGTCAGACATTTTCCACGGTCCGTGTAAAACAGCACTGATAAATGATGTCACAGCTGTCAGTGATTTTCAGAGTAAAACCGGCATGGCACGATGGGTTCTTTCATCGTAATACCGAACAATCAAGACTCATTTTAAAGATTCACAATAGAGAAGCTGTCAAGTGAGGGTCATATTATCATTTACAATTCAAATTCGCCAGCTCACCTTGAGGAATTAAATTTGGGCAATTTCATATAAAGCAATTATCGCTGACTTCACGGGGCAGGAGTCCTTCTGAAAGGCCTTATTAGAAAGAGATGAAAGAGATTTTTATGCTCAGAAATTCCTCGAATCCATTTAAGGGTCGCTGGTTTATATTTGATTACTTCTGGCTATGGGAGAACACCGATATTGTGAGTATGTGTGCTGTTGAGTCAATAAAACTTGATATTTATTTCCCATTTGAGACGTTAACATGATGATTTTGAAACATTTTGAGGGTTGAGCTCACAAAAAGCCTGAAATACCAGAATAAAATGCTTTTTTTTGCCCCCCAAAAAAATCCTGTTTGATTATTCCAAACACATCGATCGTACGCTACAATGATGATTCTTGCGAATGACAAACCAGAGACTGTTTAACCCACTTCACAACAAAGACAGAGTCCTCTCCTGAGAGTCTGTAGTCCATCACGCTGTCCCATATATCTGTGGTCTGGCGAAGGGTTCATGTTGGGGGTTGAGAGTACGCCCCCGGGGATGTTCGTGGAGGAGAGCAGGCGACAGGGACGAGTCCATCTCCGGCTCACTGCGGTAGGGTGCGGATGTCTGACAGAGGGGC
Organism: Barbus barbus; assembly: GCF_936440315.1. Classification (NCBI taxonomy): domain Eukaryota; kingdom Metazoa; phylum Chordata; class Actinopteri; order Cypriniformes; family Cyprinidae; genus Barbus; species Barbus barbus. Next base: position 27,084,205 of record NC_136756.1, on the reverse strand, counting down.
TGCAGGCACGGAAGGAAGGAGGCCAGCGGATGGGACGGCGCAGCGTTCTCGTGCCCCCAGCCCCTCCAGGGCCTGGGACGGGGGCTCAAAGCCCCTGTTCATGTGCAGGGGCTGGTGAGCCTGGCAGTAGTCCACGATGGGCTGCTCGTACCTGTAGAACGCCAATGTACCCATCTGTTGAGGGGCCTAAGAGAGAAAACACAGAGAAGAACATGGTTAGCATTAATGCTGGATTTCAAAAAGAGATTTGCTGTAGGATCAAGGATGACAGCTGTATCTTGTGTGTGGTGCTGCAGATTATTAATGAATTATTTCATCAGGCATTCCTTTGCAATCATTCAATGTTTTTCATAAATGATTTGTTTTATAATATAAAAAGATGTTAGAACGTATTAGTTGTTACACACACACACACACACACACACACATGTTGGTTTTTGTGGTTTATGGGGATTCTCCATAGGCGTAATGGTCTTTATACTGAACAAACTGTGTGTGCTATTGCAATTATGTACAATGCCTGCACGCTATTGTTCAAACTGCTCATTACCTTCAGCAAGTATGAAAACAAAAGCAAAACAAAGCCCAAACCTGGACATTTAAGACAATTTAGAAATAAAAAAAGAGGACTTATAGTGACTCTAATATAGGACACGGCCAATAGGCTTCCAGAACGAATGTGGGTCATTCCTGCTTAATTTAGTATTATTATTACTACCTTGGCCATTTGGTGTTAAATTGACTGTTATTTAATATATCTTGGCTATTTGGTGGTGTATTCATGAAAAAACACAGTCATGTCTTGAAAGAAAGTATATAGACAGGAAAAGCGGATATGGATCCGTGCCTTAGTGTAAATGCAACCTTAAAATGTGTCAATGTCCAAGCGAGTGCAGCACGCAAGGATAAACCTATCTAAAGTATGTCAAATGTATTTTCAGTGGAGTGCAAATGAGTTCTGCTCTCTCGTAAGAGGCCCATGAGCTCTGCAGTCAACCCCATAAATACATTCTCCATTTGCAGCAGCAGGCCAATCAAAAGTTTAACACACAGCAAATGGAATGAGATTGGCAAGCCGACCACCCGCTCGCTCTCCTCTACAGTGACAATACAACCAGCATTCGCAAATAACAGGTAACGCATCTGCCAGGTGGAAGACGTTGGGTGGGGAATGCTAATAATATTAGACATGGCATCAAGATCAGAAGATCACGCTCAAAGGGTGTTACGGTTTCAGTAATTAACATCACATTCACATTCAGATTTTTTTCCTTCCATCAACCTTCACAAAAGAAACCCTAATTACTCCTTTGAGTCTAATTTGGCTGTAATTAGTACCTTTGGAATGTAGAATGTGATAACATCATTTAGAGTTCATCATTAGGGTAACCAGGGCTCACCAATAAACTTGCGCTAAGAGGTATTGTAACACGTCAAACATGCTTTTTATCAGACGACAGTGATGCTGCAATAAAAACACTGAATGAAAATGATACGCCTACTCCAGTGCAAAACAGCGGCTGAAAATGTGAGCTCGTTATTTAAAAGGGACGGTGCGCCCTTAATGAAAATTAGTGGAAAACAAAAGGCGATGTTTTGTAAAACAAAAACAAACCAGACCATACGACTAGTGCGCTACATTCAAGTCCAGTCACATTTATACAGATTGTTTCAGTAGCTTAACATTAAACAGAAAAAAAAACAGTGTTCATGTTGTAAAATTCTGTATTAAAAAGAATTCCAGCTACAAAGCAGCTCTACAGAATACAGAAGTGTCATAATTCAGCTCAATTCAGTTCAATGTTGTTTCAATACAGTTCACTATCAATGTTACAAAGTTGATTTCTAAATCAATTTCTAAATACACTAAAAAGAAAAAACTTTCATAAAAATAAAAAAATAAAAATAAAATAACACATATTTATTATCCTAAAATGAATAAAAGCATGAACATAAGTCAATAATGCTGATTTAAACATGAAAATATTATTTTTGAATTAACAATTTAATTAGAAAAAAAAAAAAAAAAAATTGAATTAAAAATACCCCAGAATTAAAAACTTAAAAAAATACTTTTGTTGCCGTATAATGTAGGCAAAAAAAAAAAAAAATATATATATATAAAAATCACTCAAATTTTGTATTCAGTTTTATTCAATTAAATTAATATTTTTAATTATATTATTCATTTTTATTAAGAAATTATAATTATATAAAAATAATAATAATAATTATTATTATTATTATAAGTAGTAGTAGGGAAGTACTATAAAATACTATAATATTTATATATAAAGTTGGCATAAGCATTCTTACATTTAGACATCATTAAATTGACCTCCCGAAAAATACTAATAAAATGTAAAAAAAATAAAAAATAATAATAATAATAAGAAGAATTTATAACATTTAATAATAATTATTAAATAATTTTAAATCTATTTCCCCCCGAGTGTGTGTGTGTGTGTTGTTGCTGGGAAATCAAGGATAGCAGTACGTTTGACATTTAAAGCACAGAAAACACGTCACAAACAGGGTTTAGCACACACACGGACATACGTCTGTGATGCACACATCTTCATAAGCAGCATCTAAACATGGCAGCGGTCGGCAGGCTGCTCTGAGCTGATTAATATGCAGTCCCGGGATCCACAGAGAAAGCGCTTACATACCACTGCTTTTATTCTCTTAAATGGAGGGCTTGACTCCATTAAGTGGAGACCACTTATTGCATTACAGCCATTTTTGCTGATACTGTGCGTTTGACTTCCACCGTCCCAACCTCTGCCTCACCGCTGCTTTGAATTGTATATAATTATGTGCTAATTAAGTAATATTAGCTCCTGACTGCTTTAAAGGAAGCACACCCAGCAATAATGTGCAATAATGTGTGAAATAAGCAGGTAAGTTTGTGAACATCCAACTGCACAGGCTGATGCTTAGTATCTTAGTTTATTTGGAAACAAATGAAAGAAAATAGCTGAAAACATTACGGAGATAAACACAACCTGCAATGCAATGACTGGTGCGGCATATCTAATGCACATCATGCTAATGACGCACGAGCTGATATAATGGGTATTGTCAATTATAATTGTATTATTTATTGCCTTAAATTACATCACAGGAACAGGTTTGGTCATTTGCAAACACTTATTAAAAACATAAAAATATTTGGAATAATTAAGATTTTTTGAAAGTAGTCTCTCATGTTTGCCAAGGTTGCATTTATTTGTTAAAAAATACAGTACATTTAAATGAATGTTTAAAATAACTTTTCTATTTGAATATATATATATAAAAATGAGGATCATGTGACACTGAAGACAGGAGTAATGATGCTGAAAATTCAGCACTTCATCACATGAATAAATTACATTTGAAAATATATTCAAATAGAAAAAAGTTATTTTAAATTGTAATAATATTTCACAATTTTGCCAATGCAATATTTATCATTTTCATTTAGCTTATGTTAAAGTAGTAAAAAGACTAAAGAGAATTAAATAAAATAAACTGATTTTTTTTATTTTTATAAAAGTTATATAGCCCTATATGTAATACAAATGACAAAATCACAACAAATTTACTAAAACTAAAATGAAAATGAAAACAGAAAATGTAAAAATTAAATCTGTAAAGAAATAAAATAAAAATTATTACATTGTTCATTTAGACAATTGTAATTATTATTACTATTATTATTATAATTATTAGTTAAATACTATAACAAAAATGATGCCATAAGCATGATTTTATTTAGATATTATTAAAATTTATAAAAAATAATTTTCCAATAATATATATACATAGTAATTTCACTGGATTATCTAAAAGCATCAGTACAAATAAACTCTGAAAGAAAAACGAAGGATAAATCAGCGGAGCATCTTTCCAGAGCTAAGAGAACTGAAACACAATCTGCTGCGATTGATTAGCAGCACCATGGCCATATGTGAACTCTCTAAAACGATTGCATTAAACTCGCGGATGCAAAACCATGCAAACACTGCAGAGCCGAGACGCAGCGTCCAGAGACATGCTGCATGTTCCATCAGCCCGCAATTGGATTGTGCTGCATTACCCAACAGAAGACAGATCGATTTACGATGAACGCTTGTCAGATTAAATACGGCCCTGCCGCCCAGTCGCAATGACGGCCACTGAGATATGTTTATAAAATTGACTTTAGGAAGCGGGCAGAGGAGTGTGTGTCTGTAATGGCACTCCATTTGTGTTTGTTTCTGTTTCCCATCTGATTCGTACAGCATATGGCATTTGTAAGTGGAGTGGGCCCAAAAAGTGTTTAAACACTTAAAAATGAATGCAGTGCATTCGTCTGAAGGCAGACAGACATTGTGGGCGTGTTGTCAGGTCATTTGTAAATAAATTATATTTGCTTAAAATATTAAAATGGGGGCATGAAATGTCTACAAGATGGAAGGGCATGTGGCGGCAAAAGCACACTTATCAGGATTTCACATAAAGATACCGAAGTTTCAAATGACAGAAGAATAGATCAATTGTTCAAAATGAAGGCAAGATGTATTTGTTAAAGCCTCTTTGTCTTTGCATCAGCTGGTGTTTTGGTGATTTCTGGTGGGTGTATGAAGTCAGAGGAAGCACAGGTGCACAAAATCACATTAACTATCCACTTGTTTCACTAACCGCAAACAAACAGAGTCACTCAATGCTTTTTGTTGTAATTTGATTTATTGCTTTATCATTTCCAACATACAAAAAAATAAACCTTGAAAACACCTGGATGGTTGTGGGCAGGTGCGTAGGCCACAGTGAATTAAAACAAATCAAACCAAACAGAAAAAGTCCCACACTCTTTATTAACATTATGTAAAATACAATACATATATTTTATTTAAAATTAATATTATTTTTGCTGCTGTTGTTATTATTATTATTGAAAATTTTATTTTAATGATGTCTGATGGCATGGTATTGGCATCATATTTTTAAGTTATACTATTAATATGATAATATTTTATAGTACAACTAAAACTACTACTACTATAACTAAAAATCTTCTAAATATTTTTATAATAATAAAATATGTGCAATATTCTTGCATAATATTAATTAAGTAATTATATATAAAATTATTTTCTTACATTACTATTATACATTATTATGTAATATTTAATTGTTAATAAATATGATACTATTAAATAAAATATATGTATCTTTAATATGTGTGAATCAACATTATACTATATATAAAACTTGAAAATGTGCTTACTGTATCTTTAAAATAAATGCCACTTGGTTTAATGTTTGGTTTATTTGATTTATCTAATTCAATGACAGTCATACATTTTTTAGTGTAACTTACGTGTCCAAATACCTTTCAGGGCTACTGTATACTGTAAATGAAGAAAACGGTTATGTAAATCTGCTAAGTAGGGGGTCCACATAAAGGGCCTGTAGAACGACTTCAAGGCTCAGTTTGCCTAATTACTTCGATGGAAATAAAGAAGTGAAAATGTTGTCTTAGAAGCCTTTAAATGAGCGTATGACTCTATTGTGTTGAACAAATTGCCACTTTTTGCATGTTTACAACCGCGTTGAGAAAGTGCAGCTCTAGACTTCAAGCAGCATTTTAAATGCGTAATCTCTTACTCATTTCCTTGCACATCCTTTTATGCGCCTCAATTAGGACCGCATTCTGGCAATTTAACAAAAGTGTTTTTTACATGCGTTCGCATGCGTTTTGAATGCTACCGCGTTCGTATGCATCTAATCGCATCTGATTGTTTACATAGGTGCAGATCAGTGAAATCCACAAGGTTAGATTCATCTTCATGCAGTCGTATTCATCTGGGAACGAGGACTCAGAGTTAGCGATCATTGACCTCTGCTGGATACAAACCCCATTTGTACAGCCTTGTCAATCCTATTTCTCTGTTTAATTGACTGCTCGAGCGATCATTCGGTATCCAGCTAAGCAATCAATTATCTATAAATGTAAATGGGATTAAAGCTTAACCGTTCCCTTTCCTTTTTAAAGAGCAAAGGGAATAACAGCCAACAAAAGAGACGTGGATGCTGTACATAAAACAGCATTTCTGATCACATTCCCACTGAAGTGTTTGACTATAGTTTTGTTTCCTTCACAAACACCCTTCTGCTCCCTTTCCTTCTGAAAACAGGATTAAAGATGCTTGGGAGTAATGAATATTTAAAAAATAAAAGGCTTTTTGGCTTCGCCAACCCGTTGTCCATCCCGGTTTAATCACAAATATTGGGAGCTTTTACTTTTGGCTGCTGCGGTTGGAGCTTTTAAAGATGTGACTCATAGCGGTTTGCGTCTGGGTTCCTGCCAGCGCTCTGTGTTAAGAGCTAAGTGCAGTTGATGCACAGGATCGCACGCCTTAGAAACTCCTCGTCTTCACAATACACGGCTTTGGAGTGCATAGCCTCTATGCTTTCTATTGCATTTCTATTTGAGAGCTGAACGCATAACAAATAAAGGTTATGTTTGGAATGCATCCTACTGCTTACTACTAGGAGTGATATGACTACAAGCTTATATCATGGCAATGGATATTGTTGCAGGAAAACATTTTATATATAATATCAGGGTTGTTATCGCTAACGAAAGCTAAAACTAAAACCTTGAAAAAACTGAACCTTTGTTGTCGTGTTATGCCACACGCACAGAAACTCAAAAAGGCCCATTCATGACTGTTAAGCAAATAATTGCCAATAGTGAGTTTTTTTTGGAAAATGTCTCATGAAAAATTAATTGATTAATTCAAAGATTTTCAGTAATTACTTTCTCTCTCTAATGCAGCCCCTATTAGGTTGCCACGTTCAACTTTTCAGCATTGCAAATGATCAATGTTAGAAAAGCTGTGTCAAATATCATTGGCCACTCTCTAATTACACAATGCAACCATTAACCAACATTAAAGAACTCTAAACGTGATTATGCTGTTCAATTAGTTAAAATACTAACTTCCTCAGAGATATTTCAAGCAAATATTTTATTTAAAGGTGCTTGGCTGACACAAAAATGTTTGAAATCCCTGCATTACATGAACAAACATTAATAAACATGAAACAGCGATGCCATTAAAAGTCTTCCAGGTCTGACATATTTTTGACTTCCAGAATCAACAGTTACTGAAGATCACTAGGATCATAGGATTTTTAGAAAGAAAAATTTAAAAGAGAAAAAAAGTTGAATAAATACATTTTATGAATAATTGACTGCCATTGTGTGAATGTAATCCATTAAAAATAATCTGTAATTTGATTATTAGCAAATTTAAAAATGTAATATACTCTAATTAGTACTTGATTCTGACCTGATAACCTAATCCAGATTACATGTAATCAGTTACTACCCAGCACTGCACACCTCTCTTAGCAAGCACTACTAAAAATAGCATTCAGTATAGGCCTACACATGCAGAATAAGCAGTGTGCTATTTCCATTTCAAACACAGCCTGTGTACTCTATGTCAAATATTTGATATTTCTAAGCAGATGTCCGTGTTTCTGCTAATATTCCCTTTTAGATAACACCAGCTTCACCCTGGAAGCACCTTCATTCATTCAGAGCGCTCATCTCACAGCGTCAGACGGTCCTGTCTGAGTCATTAGTATGCCACGCTGCATGCTGGGACACATGATGGCCAGTGATTCTAATAGCAGGCTGTCCAAGTTTCCTCGCTGCCGCAGCGGACAGGTCCTACACACGCAGAATTCTCCCACCAACAAAGGGATGCCGCGGTGGACCGTTACGCCAGTGTGGGGGCCGCAGGAGAACTCGGATTCCTTTCTGCCTTTTTAGCCCGTCCTTTACTACCGATCTTCTTCCTTTAGCGTTTCTCTTAATTACCAGGCGTATGCTCGCTGTCTCTCTATCTTCACCGTGGGAAAGGCGTTCGGCTGAGGCTTGACCCTTGATGCAGCGCAGAGGGAAACGATCTGAACGAGCAGTTTGATAAGCAATCTAAAACTAATAGCTCAGAAAATGGAATTAATTGTGTTGCACAATGACATTAAAGTGTTGATCGCCTGTGGTCTCTCGGGGCCACATTCAAATCTACATGTTGTGTTTTTTCTTTTCCACAACTGACACGTTGACAAATCTCTCTCTTCTGCTCACCTAGGCTGCATTTATTCTATCATAGTACAGTAAAACAGTGAAATATTATTTCAATTTATAATTAAAAACAGTTGTGCTGCTCGATGTAAATTATTCTGAAAATTAATCTTTGCACCACAGGAATACATTACATTTTACAATATATTTAAATAGAAAACAGTTCTTTTAAATTGCAATAATATTTCACTTTTTTTAAAACTATATTTTTGATTACTTAAATACAACCTCGTGAGCATAGACTTCATTCAAAAACATAAAATCTCTTGATTATTCTAAAGTTTTGACCAGTAATAACATTCAGTTAGGTTTGTATTGCAGTCACCATTTGTTCACCATCATGTTGTTCTAAATCTGTATGATTTTCTTCTTTTCATGGAATACAAAAGCTGCATGTTGAGGATTTGTACTCAAATGCATACAATTGCATTTAAAATACAGTGCACATTGTCGTATTGACTATTTTGTGCTGCTATTATGATGCTTTTGAGTCTTTTTTCGTCCTCATTCAGTATAATTGTATGCAAATTAAGTCATCTGAATCCAAATGATAGCTTTGTGTGAGGAAATATTATAATATTTTTTATGATGCTTTTGAATCCTCTTTTAAGCCTTTTTCTAAAACAGATAAATTTACCTAACAATGGGGCTTTGAAAAAAAAAAAAAAAAAAACCTGACCTACACTTGTCTCAAACAGAGTATTCTGTTCGTGTCTTGAGCAAGATAGCATATGATCACTATCGCTAGTGTGTGTTTTCTGCACACTGAAGAACAGATGGGCAAAAATGCGTGTACAGATTCATCAACCCTCCACTGGCCTCATGCCGGATCTGATAGTGGGACTGTATGTGCAGTAGCTGATATCTCCATATAGCCACATCACTGCAGGTTTCTGAAGGAAACAGTTCACTCATTTTTACTCAAATTTTGGAAACCACTCAGATTTATAATTTACAATAATTGATGTATGTATATAAAGTTAGTAGAGCTCTGGCGAGCAGCGGCACGGTGTGTCTTGGATGGTGTGGGCATCGAGGAGAGTTGAAGCAAAGACTATAATGCCCAAAACAAGTCACTCATATAGTTTTGAATGGGGAAAAATGCAACGCTCAATATGGCTGTTCTATTGAACGAAGCCCGGCCTTCTGAGCACAAGAGCCAATCACAACGCAGAGACGTGCGCTTTGGACTGCGCATGCACACTGGCTAGTCTAGCCTGAAAAATAAGCATTTTTTTTACGTTATTTGAGCAAAACAAACAACATTTATGAGATAGTTGTTGTCAGATTTCATTGGTGATTTCAAATATGAAATTTACTCGTTAGCTTGATGATGTTTCCCCATTCAAAGAGATAGGAGCTGCACTTGCATGCCTGAGCGGTGTTTCAAAGATGGCTGCCGAGTGACATGACTTGCCTTGAAGTCAGGTCAACTTTATGGAAATGAGCTATGACGCAGTTCGGTGGCAACCAATCAGAATGTTGAGAGGATTCCAGAGAACGCAGTCCTGTAAACTTCAACCACATTAGTTTCCAAAGCATTTTCGCATAAGAACGCTCGTTTTTCAGCAGGAGTGCAATTCCTTTACTCAAAACAACACCGATTTGACCAATTAGGCTACACTTCAACCAGAACAGTTTGTAAAGTAGGCTGCGCACAAATTAATGTTAATTAAAGACAAAGGCTAGTAAACGTCTCCTATAAACTGCATGTTGAAATTAGACTAGCACTTAACCATGAACACAAAACCACACCACACAAATGGCTTTTAATTGGTTTATTTCATTAGCAAACATGTAACTATAATTAAGTTTAATCAATTTTCACATTTAAAATATTTGATGAGGTTAACTTATACCCTGCTTGTGGTCAGTCTGCACAAGATCAACATGCTTGTGTCCCCGAATCTTTCTACATTTTGTCGCTGGCGGCAGTGTGAACACATGGTTAGGCAGAATGACTAGTGTTTTTTGTTGTTTTTTTTTTTTTAAACAAAGGCACGGAGTGACCTTTCTGTCAAGTTCAGATACAAAATGTGTAGTATGCATTAAGTCATGCACTAAATTTTTTTGAAGAAATACATTGGTTTTGTGTGAAGAATAAAGCCACTGAAAATCTGTCTTATGCATGGAAGGTGAACATGCATTAAAATTTTTCATTTTGTGTTCGACATAAGAAAGACACACAGGTTTGGAACATGATTTTTAGTTTCAAATTGATGACAGAAAACCATTGCTTTGAAATTACCCAGCAGTGGCTGCATCAATGTTCCCGCCATACTTAAATATTCAGGCAGTGAATGAGTAAGTCTGTGAAACCAAACAAAGAAGTGCCCACATTTGCCAAAGCCCCAGAGAGAGCATGTCATGTATACTCACGGCATGCCAGCAGAATGAAAATGCAGGTCTGAAAGCTGTTTTTTGTGTTTGTTTGCTTTATTCTTTACTCACAGTCTCCTTATTTTGCTCCTTATATTAATCAGGCAGATGGTTCAATATCTTTAAGTGGCTTTTTGTTATTTCCTAAGTAGATAAAGAGAAACATATTCCAATAAATCAGAAATCTCAGTATAATACACCGAGGTAGCAAGAAAAATATAATCGGAAAACATTTTTATTTGTTCTTGCGACATGCATCGCTGTACCTGCAGATCTTGTTATAAATTTTATTAGCCAAGATGCAGGCGGCAGCGTATGAATATTTTGTTGTTTTGTAGATTTTTTTTTTCTCTCAAATGCATTTGTCCTGATATAATATCAAGGCAGAGCAAAAGTATACCAACTGAACATTTCATATGTTCTGTTTGACTTTCATATCCCACAGTAAATTGATTCCAGACTCATATTTTCTGTCCCATCTGCTTGGATTTGTCAATATCTATTACCTAATTTTGTGCAAAGGCCAGTGAACTTTTTTTGGGAAAGTTAGTTGTCTATTTTTTTTTCCGCCAGCTAGTTCATATGACTAGAAACCATGATGGTTTAACTTTGAGTTTTCATCTAAAACGACTATTTCATCTGAAATTTTGAAATTATCACACATTTTGTGCCATGGAAATGCAGGACTCAAAAATAAGGGTATGTGCATGGTGTACAATAAAATGAGGAAATATGATATCCATTTCCAGACTTTAAGATGTTTGAGGATTACTTACATTCATTGGAAAATGAAAGAAAGAAAGAAAGAAAGAAAGAAAGAAAGAAAGAAAGAAAGAAAGAAAGAAAGAAAGAAAGAAATAATAAAGAAGAAGAAAGTTTAAAATACGTAAGAGAAAATGTGATAAAGAAACAATAGTAAACTACTTTGTTGTCACTAGACCTCATTATCTTTCACATGAGATTTCACAACTTAATTTTGAAAATACTTGTCAAAATAGTACTATGATAATATCAGAGATATATACCATACTATATTTGTAGTTTAGGACTAGTATGTTTGTATGCCATTCAGAATCCAGTCACTGTATGAGTGCACTGCTGACCATTGAGCACATGCAGCAATAGCTCTCTTGTTGCTAGGCAATAACATGAGATAATGAGAAGATAAATAACTTACACCTAAAATGTAAAGCAGGCTGCTGCTGGGGGGCCTCATTTATATGATGAATATATACAGCATGCCCTTAGGTTCACTGATTATTAGAGGAACAGCAATCGATTGTAAAACACTGAATGATGAAACTCAGTATCTGTAAAGATCTGAACATCAATGCAAAAGAAATTGACTATTTATCATTATAGAAAATGCATTCAAATGGTCTGTACCCGTTTAATCATATTTTATGGGTCATACGTGAGCTATCAATTAATAGAATATATAATATAATTTATATAAAAATATATTATGTTTATACAAAATTATATAAATATATATAAAAATTGCATTCAAATATTTTTTTTTGTATAATTAGCCCTATAAGACCCACTGTTGTAATATTATGTCAGTTTTAGCTCCACTAAATTAATATTTGTAATTAATAATACATACACACACACACACACACACACACACACACACACACATATATATATTCTGTATATAATCATTAAAGTATTAAATTATTAATAATTAAATTATTATCTCAAGTACATATGGTTTTAAATGAAGGAGGACCGGGTTAACAGATGTTGTCAATTTAATTTTGCTTATATATTATAAACTTAATGATCTTCACACCATAATGGCAGCGAGTTATCACACATAAAAATATGATTTGATGGCAACTGACAGTAACAAGTTTCTGACAAGCCTTCAGCCTCTGGCAAAATCACATTTAACAATCATACAGTCTCCTCCTATACCAAAACCCTTTAGTAAGCTTTTCCTCGCCACAAGATTATAAAAAAAACATCTGATATGCTTTTTCCGCCTTTCTGCTTTTAGATGGCATCGGATTGAATGTGATGAATGTCAGACTCTATAAACTCAAAAACATGTGCAAGATAACATCATCTGTTGACCTTTAACCGCAATGAATATTGTCTTAAATTGTGCGGTTCATGTGTTTGCCGCATCTTGCGGCGCAGAAAACAGGCCTTTAGGAAACTCATGGAGGTAAACAGCTACATCCTGCTAACAGCATGCGCTGCATTATTGCTGACACGGCTGCTTTTTTAATTCACAATTTGATTTGAAACGTCAAAGTGGCTTTAATCCATCAGATGGGCAGGTTTATCTCCCTGTAATGCCATTCATCCCATTTACAGCTCGCCAATGTCACCAAAGCGCAGCCCTGCTTGACCGTGCATGCTGTTCCGGGCTGTCATCCTCATATTTCAGCATCCCTTCAAATTAAATAATCTATTTCAAAAAGCCAAATGCTCATGCAGGCAGGATCTGTGCAGTGTTAGTGAATTAGAGAAACACTCCACATTAACCTGGATACCTTTAGAGATCAGGATTAAAATCATTTATTCAACTGGGTTTCCCTTTTTAATTAGAGAACCAGATTTGTTTTGAGAAAAATATCTATCTATCTATCTATCTATCTATCTATCTATCTATCTATCTATCTATCTATCTATCTATCTAAAAGTTTTGTCAACTGTGTTACTAACCAAACACATTATTGTCTTGTATCATCTATCTATCTATCCACATTTATCTACATTCAAACTCAAACTGCAATTCTGCATTCAACTTTCTACCTCAATTAAAATTCATGAACTGAATTGTCATTTAAATGCCATTCTCAATTCATTCAGAATGTTGCATGGACGCCCACACACACAAACACTTCAGTGTTTACGGCACGCACGAGGACACACACCCCGCTGTGCGCCCGACGCATATGACACCGGCAAACGCTGACTGGCAAGACGCAGCCATTTCATAAATCTACAGAGATGCCTCTTTAGCGAATGGTAATTAAAATAGCCTCAATCCACAAATCCCTGATAAATATTTCATTAAGCCGCTCTTGGTGGCTGTTATTGCTATGGTGCAACTATATTTCAAAGGCTCTCTCGCTAAAATAATTCCAAACGTTGGGTGGGCTAGAGGGGAATTAACTTTTGGGTGAATTGAGGGTGGACGGCTGTGATTTATTCGGTGCTGGAGAAGGGAAAAATTCAGTTCGACCTCTTACAAAATAATGAATGCATACACAGACCCTGGCAATATATTACTGACAGCCTAAAACCAATGAACAGAGCACAGACCTTTATATATAAAAAAGCAATTTTGCATTATTTATTAAACATCTCGCCCTTAGCCCCGACTCATGCAGTGGGCAGGTTTGCAGGGCCTGACGGATGCAAGAACATTTTATCTGCATAAAACATGACAAATATAGTTCTATTTGTCCAGTGCATAGCATTGTCCTCCCATCAAAGAGGTTCTTGTGTGTGTTTCTTATATTGTTCAGCTCTAAGAATGTACTTTTGTAATTCATAAATCTCCACTGCCCACTGATGACATTTTGCATACACACTAATGTTTTATGCACACTACGCATACACAAATAAACAAAGAGACCGTTTGAGCTTCGGTCCTGACATTCAAAGCAGTTCTGGTTAATGAAAGCCTCCACGGCCTAAACTTTTAAAATATGATCAAATACTCTCGTGCATCAAGAATAAAAGCTTTTTGTTGAAATACAGTTGTGTTTCCTTTGACATTCTGGTCTCTATTTACCAGTGCTGGGTAGATTACTTACAAATTTGAATCCGTTACTGATTACAAACTACATGACGAAAATTGTAGTTAGTAACATAATCTGGATTAGTCTGACTAATTTTGATTACTTTATACAAATAATATTGACTAAAATATTTACTGTGCTAATGTGCCTCTGAGAGTTCAATAATTTAACAACATATTTGCAATATTCAAAGTTCTCTGATGTCGGTGGACACATTGTCACATTGACATTGACAAATTTGAATTTCATTAATTATTAGCTTTTCATCAACACCCTACAGTTTATTCATGAACCCCAGATCATGATATTGATAACACAGAATTAAATATATTTTTTATAATTTTAAATGAACTTGTTTATCACATATACTTGAATGTGATTATTGAAATATGACTGTACCATACTGATAAAAAAAAAAGGAAAGAAAATATTTAATTCTGTCAAGTCAAGTCAATATTATTTGCATAAGGCTTTTAACAATGCAAATTGTGTCAAAGCTGCTTTACATCGGCTTGATATAAAGCTGGGTGGTTTTATATCAGTTTTACAGAATTTAGACGGGGAAAGAGTTTGTTGAAATGGTGTCATTCTCCTCTGGCCAGACAAAATCAGCAGTTTAAATCTAGACTAAAGCAGAATCAGATCAGGTAAATCGGGTACATATTTGAGAATCCCTACATTACATGAACAAACAAAAAAAAAAAATCATGAAAACATGATATTACAGGGCCAAAGTTTTCCAGGTTTGAAATATTTTTGTCCAGGCTTCCAATATTAATAATTAGTAAATGTCACTGGATATGAGGAAGCCATAATATTTCACAGCTATTTACTAACTTGCATAATTATTAGTCTTGTGTATATAAATGGTAGGTTTGTTTAGAAATGTAAAATAAGAACTGGGGTGAATCAGCAAATTATAAATAATTTACTGCCATATGAGTATGTTAAAACATAATATAATCTAATTACAAGTACTTCATTTTTGGAATCTGATTATCCAGATTATATGAACTCAGTTACTAGCCAGCACTCGATATGACTACATGAAAGTTTTTTTTTGTCTGTTTTATTGTCTGCCAAGCGAAAATCAAGTTCAGTTGCTTAGAAAAGTAATAGCACACCTCTCCGCATGATTTGAGGTATCATTCAAGTTCACAGCAAAAATGGTGTGGGAAGTTCAACAGGGTTTTGTTGGAAATTGCATTAGTGCCTCAGCTACACTGCTTCAGTTTTCATATGCAGTTTTTGCACCGTTAGGACCGCTAAAACCCATGAATTACCCAGTGAGAACAGTGTTTATGGTAATGTTTGGATTCTCAAGCAAATATGCTACAAAACAAAGTACAAACTCCCAACAGAATGTTTAGTTCTTAGTTTTTTTGTTGCACTTCACATTCAGTTGGATTCTTTGATGCTTTTCCTCCATAGAGACGTGAACGCTTTCTGGAATGTTTCGACTTGTTGTGGGAAACCGCATCTGTAGATCAACCTCTTCCTATTGCAGTCAAAAACTGAAATAATGCATAATATAAGATTTTGCAAACACTGTATGTCAACACAACAAATCTATTCAGATTATGATGGATACAAACTTTGTGACAAACATAAACTGCAAATTTTTAGGTTCTGTCACGGACAAAGAATGACAAATTCCTTACTTAAGCCAAAAAGAGACATTAAAGAACCTGTCAGATTATTTTCTTCCATTTTCTTTCCATACAGATGGTCTTAAACCTAAAGTCCAAGTACTAAAAGCCACAAAACTTCACTTTTAATTTCATGGGATCTTTAGGATGCGTAATCAGACTAATGCACACATATTTACTATCCAACAGGCATGTTTCTTGCTCTCAGTACTAATATAAAATCGGATTACACCAGTTATGAAAGATGGGAAATCTTCCATTGGCCCAACTTTCTATAATCTTTGCCAATTTCTACTTTGAAAGCATGAAAAACCGATGTGAATGCATAAACATTAGATTGACTAATTGTTTAAAATATTACTGATATAATTTATGCTGTCTGGACCGGTTAAGGATGCACAAGTGTTTACAGTGACACATGAGGGACAGTCAAACAAATGTATGCCTGATAGAATCACATTCTTCAATTGCAATACGAGTAATTTATGTCACAGATATGGTGTATATAACGAAATAGTGTCACGATTTGGTTTCTGTTTAGTTTCCCTTTTTTGGTATTTCCTGTTCTAGTTTCCAGTCATCTGTTAATCATTCATTCTCATCACCTGTGTTAAAGTTAATTATCTTGTTTCCTCGTTTGGTTGATCCCTTTATAATCCTCAGTTCTCCTTCTGTCTTTTGCCAGATCTTAAGTTTGTAAATGGTTAATGTGTCTTGATGCTCATTAAAAATCTCCTTTTCTATTCCTCGTCGTGCGCTTTATACTACAACCACGTATTGTAACAAATAGCTATTTGTACTTTTATTTTCACAGATATTTATATACATTTAAGCAAAGATATTTTGAGGGTATTTTAAAAGATTTTGAAGAATGTTGGTAACCAAACAGTTATGAAAAATGTTGGTAATGTTACGACCCCTGGCTCAAAGGGTAGCAACAAAAAGGAGGGACGCACGAAAACAAAGCTCCATAAAGAAAGGCTTTATTAAACTAAATGTGCTGTTGTAGCGATGTCAAAATGCTCAAACAACATAACATAAATCAAATCAAACCAAACACAACCCAAAGTCCAAGTCCAAAACCAAGCCTCCAGATCTCTGATGGTACTCTCTTTTAAAGGGCGTCTAAACCACACCGGCAGGTGCACTCAATAAACTGGCGATTAACGAGTCAAAGATTAAACCGCCAATCAGTGCCCGAAAAGTCAGTCACGGACCCGACACACCCCTCCCCATAAAACAGGGACTCCCACAAAGAGACCTGTAACAGAACATGGTAAAATACAAAAATTATGACATATACAAAATAGCACCAAAAGACAGCTCCCAAAAACACCAATATGCCATATATTATGGTGTATTTGGAACACGCGACAGCACGCTACCACGTTTTCCGATCCTCGAACATGACTAATAGCCAAGCAGAAAAACTGCAAGAACAGGGACCACCGGATCAACCTCTGATTTGGACACTGTAGAGAATTCAAAAAAGTCAAAGGATGATGATCCGTGTAGATATATAACAATTGGTGCACTAGAGTTAAGATAAAGAGAAATGCTGCAATGCCCAAATAAGAGCTAATGCTTCTCTCAATTGTAGAGTAATGACACTGATAAGAATTAAACTTCTTCGAAAAAAAACTAACGGGATGTACGACTCCCTCCTTATCTGACTGCTGAAGAACAGCCCCAGCACCCACATTACTGGCATCAACCTGCAACAAACGTTTTAGCGAAACACGGAAACTTATTTGGTACAGCTTTAGTCTCATTTTCATAATGTGGTTTTAACAAATTTACAGGACACCGTCTAACTGACTTTTTCCGTGATGAAGTCATAACCTCATAATTCTCATCACTTAATGTACGTTGCACAACAAACGGGCCATCGAATTTAGCTTCAAAGGGAGAAGAAACTATTGGCCAAAGTACTAAAACTTGATCTCCCGGTTCAAACTCTCGATGTTCGACTGTCGGGTCATACAGTCGCTTCATATTTTTCTGATGTCTTCCAAGGTTTACTTTAGCGAGTTCTCTTGCCTGAATAAGTCGATTCTTGAACCCCAAAACATATGCTGTCAAATTTTTTGGAGGCTCTGGAACTTTTCCACCCTTTTGAAAAACAGATAGGAGACCACGAACGTTATGTCCGAAAACTAAATCATTAGGACTAAAGCCCGTACTTTCCTGTACTACTTCGCGAGCGGCTAACATCATCCAGGGTAAACCCTCTTCCCAATCTTGATCTAGTTGCACACAATATGCTCGAAGTAATGATTTTAAAAACTGATGAAATCTCTCCAACGCACCCTGACTTTGTGCGTGGTACGCAGTAGATTGATTATGCTTAATGTGCAACTGTTTCAGAACTTGCTGAAAAAGGTGAGAAGTCAGATTCGAACCTTGATCACTTTGGATGATCTTTGGAATTCCAAAGAACGATATAAATTGTGTTAGTGCCCTCACTATAGAACGCGGCGTAATATTACGTAATGGATATGCAGCCGGAAAACGCGTTCTCAAACACACAGTAAATAATTGCTTCCTGATTTAGACTGAGGAAGTGGTCCGACACAATCAATAAGGAGATGTTCAAAAGGCTCACCAGTAACTTGAATCGGTTTCAAAGGTGCAGGTTTCAACACTTGATTTGGCTTACTGGTTAGCTGGCAGGTTTTACACTTGATATAACTAGAGAGGTATCGCTTTAAACACGGCCAAAAATAATATTGCAACAAGCGATCATAGGTTTTACGCACGCCCTGATGACCTGCTTGATCATGTGCAATTTCAATCATTCCACGACGAAACTTAACAGGAACCACCACCTGAAAAACAGGATCTCCGACAAAATCACCCTTGTGAGGAATCCATTTCCTCAACAAAACTCCCTCCCTAACAACATAGCCACGAGCAAGGTTATCCATCTCTGCCGGAGTAACAGCACACTGGAAATAAACATCCAAAGAGGAATCGTCTCGCTGTTCTCTTCCAAGTTCCTCTGCTGATACAGGAAAAGACAGCCTAGACAAATCAAATGAGTTTCAACATTATGCTCATTAATATATACAGCTAGACGATTCGGAACAGTGTTTTTAAATTGTTCTAATACCATCAAATGAGTTAAATCTTCAAATGTCTTAATCTCTAGTGCTGTACACCAACGATTGAAGTTTCTTCTCAAGTCTCTGACAAATTCTAGATGTGTTTGCACTTCCTCTTTTTCCTGCAAACGAAAACGTTGTCTGTATGCTTCTGGTACGCACTCATATGCCTTTAAAATTTCAGATTTAACTTTATCATAATCCCTATAGTCATCAACCGACATTGAAGAGAAAACTACTTGTGCTTTTCCAGTTAAAACACATTGTAGTAAAGCAACACAATTTTCATTTGACCAGCCCCTCATTTCTGCCATACGTTCAAACATGGTAAAGAAAACATCAGGGTCTTCTTCATTAAAATTCTGAACAAGTTTTAAGTTTGAAGTAAGCGAAAAAGACATACCTGGTTCCTCATCATGATTAGATAGCTTACCCTCTCTTGCAAGCTTCAATTTGAGGGCTTCTACTTCAAGTCTTGTTTTTTTCCAACTTACTTCCTTCAGAATGCTGTTTTAATTTTTCATGCTCCATCTGCAAAAGTAATTGTCTTTTGACCAGCAAAAAGAACTAAGTCGTTTGCAAATTAGATACACCTGCTACGGATTCATCCATCTCAGACTTTAAAAAACCTTTCCCAATCAACTCAGTTTTCAAAATTAATTTAATATTTTCTCTGCCAAATCTTTTATCCTTAATCAGTATTTTATAATATTCAGCGATCGCTAACAATCGTTCTTTAGAACACCCTTCCAAAAATTCATGGGAAGGTGGACTAATAAACAAATCAATATCAGCCATGAAAATTCACCACAAAACAATTTAACGCACACAGTGCGAACCAATAACGAGAGATCCCTCTATCTACCTATCCAATATTCTAACTCAACCCTAGTCTTCATGCGATTACTTGTGGGGGGTACTTATGCACTATAGCCCGCTAGGTGAAAACGCAACCGGCAAAACCAGCGACGCTCTCAAAACCACGGATGTGCCCCCGAGATAAATACTACTACCCACGTTCACCGCAACGCTACAAAAAACAACAACCTCGACAAGTCTCAAAAGGAAACATGCCGCTGTTCCTAACAGGGAGACTCACGTTCAAAACAATATTGCACATGTGTACTTACCAACTGGTGATTTCACACGACGACTTAAACGGTCTTAGGTATAAACTAATACATGCGTCCCAACTCCAAACTAAGCAAGGACGAGCCCCCAATTTGTTACGACCCCTGGCTCAAAGGGTAGCAACAAAAAGTAGGGACGCACAAAAACAAAGCTCCATAAAGAAAGGCTTTATTAAACTCAAAAATAAAACATTAATAAACAAAACAACAAAAATAACAATACTTCTGAAAACATCAGCATGTAAAGCAGGGTGTCTGAATGTTAATGTAATGTGCTGTTGTAGCGATGTCAAAATGCTCAAACAACATAAATCAAATCGAATCAAATCAAATTAAACCAAACACAACCCAAAGTCCAAATCCAAGCCTCCAGATCTCTGATGGTACTCTCTTTTAAAGGGCGTCTAAACCACACCGGCAGGTGCACTCAATAAACTGGCGATTAACGAGTCAAAGATTAAACCGCCAATCAGTCAGTCACGGGAACCGTCACAGTAACCAAAGAAGATTTTGAAAAATCTTGGTAACAAAAGATATTTTAAAAGAAGATATATTGAATAATGTTGGTAAACAAAGATATTTTGAAGATATTTTAAAAGAAGATATTCTGAAGAATGTTAGTAATCAAAT